>NC_081196.1:63532647-63712647 GCF_902713425.1 Acipenser ruthenus
GTTCTTTAGAAGGGATGCTTTCCTGGGTCCTTAAAAAAAGCTTTGCTGGGTGCTCTGTCTTTATGCAGGTGTTGTGCAAGTTACACATGTGGTCACAGAGGACGTCACTCTTGCCTTAACTGTGTAATGTGAAGAGGCTTTTAAACATCAAGCAGGCTGCACATCTGGAAACATTGTACAACATGGGTGCACATCTGGAAACATTGTACAACATGGGTGCACATCTGGAAACATTGTACAACATGGGTGCACATCTGGAAACATTGTACAACGCGGGTGCACATCTGGAAACATTGTACAATGCTTATGCACATCTGGAAACATTGTACAATGCTTATGCACATCTGGAAACATTGTACAACGCGGGTGCACATCTGGAAACATTGTACAACGCGGGTGCACATCTGGAAACATTGTACAACGCGGGTGCACATCTGGAAACATTGTACAATGCTTATGCACATCTGGAAACATTGTATAACGCAGGTGCACATCTGGAAACATTGTACAACATGGGTGCACATCTGGAAACATTGTAACAATGCTCCTGGCCACAAAAAAAGGCTATTGGAGAAGGGAAACAAGGCTAGTCTAATGGCTAAGAGCTTCCAGGACTCTTGAAGGCTGTAACTCTTGAGTCGTATTGTGCTGTTGCATTTTTATTTTTTTTCAATAATTTATACCAAACCAATTAAGCACATTCCCTAGAGATATGAGGTGAAGTCCCTGGACCATGAAGAAAGTTGCTTTCCATTATTTTGAATTGCGTTTCCTGCTGTCTAGGAATGAATAGGGTCACAAATCATTGCCTAGGAGTTATGAGATGTAGTCTTGGGTGCTCCTATTGAGAAATGACTACCAGGGGTTAATCTGGGCCTGATCACTGGGATCCCACGTCCACAACCTTTTTGCCTGGCAGGCTAGTATTATACAGTTTGCAAATGATGATCCATATTGGGGAAAAAAACCCCAAACTCTATACATACGCAGACAATAAAAGATGCTTTCCTGCTCCATGAAACAAGTGTACTGTAACGATATATTGTAGGATGCGACATCTATGAGTAAGAAAATGTACTATTTAAAAACAAAAAAAAGGTTTTATTCTTAATGATAAAATCGGGTAACTTTGCACATAATCACAATGCCTTGTAACTATGTGTGATCAAAGTGTCATTTTCTAAGAGATGCAGCCCAATGCTGAGGTTACTACACCTCGAGTGGTTTCATAATACCATCTTCTTTCATCTCTGATGCATTCCACTCAGATCTTTCCATCACAGGGACCATAAACAAGGCTTTTACTGTATATCAACAAAACACTTTTGTGTGGATTTCCTTCAAGGGCCTCGTGTTGATGCACAAAATCCGCCTCTTCCAACCTTTTTTTTTTTTTTCTTCCCCTGTAGTCTTGGTAAATAAACCTAACTGTGCGTTATCCACTTGAACAGAAGGACAAGCTGCCAGCAATGAGGAACTTTATTCACTTATCAATAGAAAACAGGGCAGTTCTGTTGATTTTAGTAAGTAAGTCAGCAAGTAATGTGCAGCCCCACCCCAAGCCCGTCCACGCTGTCAGGAGCCTCTTACTGTGGAGTGGCAAGTTTCAACAGGAGAGCCCTACCAGGGCTATCCAGAGCACCCAGCAGACCCACACGCTGACATTAAAACCTGCAGATTCACGACAGGCACTGTACAACCTGCAAAGTAAAACCTATGTGTAAGATCACTGATTAGGAGATGTAAAAAACTATCAACATATGCAAATGTGTAAAGATCGTTTTCTTGAGGGACTGGATACGTTGTAGCTGGTGTAAAATTTCAATTGGAACACACCACTATCAGATGCATTTTGTCTTTCAAAGGTGTTCAAAGGACAACAGTTAAAGTTAGCGTCCATTTACAGTGTTTTTCTATGGGCTTTCCATTTACCCAGTATAAAAATGAAATTCCATTCCCAAATGTATTTGGGCAGCAGTGTGGAGTAGTGGTTAGGGCTCTGGACTCTTGACCAGAGGGTCATGGGTTCAATCCCCGTTGGGGGATGCTGCTGTACCCTTGAGCAAGGTACTTTACCTAGATTGCTCCAGTAAAAACCCAGCTATATAAATGGGTAATTGTATGTAAAAATAATGTGATATCTTGTAACAATTGTAAGTCGCCCTGGATAAGGGCGTCTGCTAAGAAATAAATAATAATAATAATAACTTGTTTAGTCATTACCCCTTTATGCCTTAAAATGCTAAGAATTCAATAGAACAAAAAGACAGTAATTCAAAGAGCTTCGGTGAGGGCTGTATTTATCTTGTGAACTTTTAGCAAACTTCAGTTTGAAATGACTCAGTAAAATAATGATCTGACTGTGAAGTGCCCTGGCTATTGTGTTATATTGTATAGCTTGTCTGAAAAGGGTGCCCATTTCATACTGAGCTTATTCTATGCATTTTACACAGAAGTGAGTAGGTCTGGAGAGATGGAGAAATAATGAAGGCTTGTCATTGGGATTGTTTTGAAAGAGACACTCCCCTTGTTTGTAATTTGTGTTCTGCATGACTGATGATGGAGACCGTTGGACATGTTGATTGTGATGTCATACAATGACTTTGGTAGAAGTGGGAGTGTAACTGAGTGGAGGCACAGTGCTGGAACATCATGTCTATGAACTGTCTGAGAACAATAGGGTGCTGAAAACACCAGGTGCTCCAAATCTCCTTTGAAACCCAGAAAGTATAAGATTGTGCTTTTTACTTAGAAGCATCGGTCACAATGCAGTGCTCGCTCAGGCAGAATGAACAGGTCAGAAGATTGAGGACCCCAGACGATACGTTTTCAGTGGGCGGGAGGCTTTGCTGTGTGAGAAAGCAGACACTTTTGAACTGTGCTTGTATGAGAAACTTCCTGAGTGTGAGAACTTCACATTGTATCTTTGGCAGCTGAAATAAAGGACGCGTTGGCAGGATAAAACTAACAGGTAAAGTTAAGGGTCAGGTGGAGGAAGGAAAGCATAGAAATATGTGAGCTATCTGCTTTAACAGTCTGAAAAGCAATTCAATGTGTGCAGTTTACCTTGCTCAGTGTCATTATGCATATTGCATGTGGATACACTGGATATGTATGGGCCATATTATTACATGTGCTCCCGGAGAATACAGTACAACAGTCTAATACAAAATAAACACAATTACCTGAGCAGGAACGTGGATAAACTGATATTCTTACAGGGAAGTTCAAAGTCATCCGTGCTGTGACAGTGTAGTTTACTGAAGTACCAATGTAAATAATACTGCATTCAAATGGTATTATTTGTATATACAACACGCACCCTTTGTATAAAGCACATTTACTGATTTTCCTTTTATTTAAAATGAGCACCTGTTGTACCATATCAAAAAATATACTGTGCACTTCGTATATAACATGCAACCTCCAGATAACACTCATTGTCCCAACAAATATGTAAAAGGGTGCATGTTATACTCTAAATCTTATGGTTCAAATGTGCTATTCTAACCCTTTATTTCCCTAGTTTGATAATGTTGCATCTGTATCATACATTGCCCTCCTCCTGTATCATACATTGCCAGAGCCCCCTGTATCATACATTGCCCTCCTCCTGTATCATACATTGCCCTCCTCCTGTATCATACATTGCCAGAGCCTCCTGTATCATACATTGCCCTCCTCCTGTATCATACATTGCCAGAGCCTCCTGTATCATACATTGCCCTCCTCCTGTATCATACATTGCCAGAGCCTCCTGTATCATACAGTGCCCTCCTCCTGTATCACACATTGCCAGAGCCTCCTGTATCATATATTGCCAGCCCCCTGTATCATATATTGCCAGCCCCCTGTATCATACAGTGCCCTCCTCCTGTATCATACATTGCCCTCCTCCTGTATCATATATTGCCAGCCCCCTGTATCATACAGTGCCCTCCTCCTGTATCACACATTGCCAGAGCCTCCTGTATCATACATTGCCAGCCCCCTGTATCATACAGTGCCCTCCTCCTGTATCATACAGTGCCCTCCTCCTGTATCATACATTGCCAGCCCCCTGTATCCATTTTCAAGTATGGTGCGATTATTACGCAACTATGATGACCCTGTACAAAGTGTGTTTACTTGGTAATAATTAAAATTGCTTTTGCAATAGGTGAAGTAATTACTTCCATCCCTTCCCCTACACTAATAGAGTTCCAGTCAGAGATAAGAAAGCGGGATGTTCAGTTGACATGGTTGTTCAGTGCAGCAGTCATGGGATATGAAGCCTTGTTGTATTTCAGCCTCACATGGATGTGAAGGCCCTCAATAAAGCCATTCTGGAGGGTTCAAGCCCAGTGAACATGTTTCACCACAATGCACCCACTAAACATGGGAACCAATGGAGAGGATTGAAAGGCAGTGCTAGGGAATTGTATGTTGCTGCTCAGATCTTTAATGGCTTGGAAATGAGCATGAAAACCCTTCCACTGTTTAACTACTTCTTCTAAATTGTGAGCTTTCAGACGTGTGCCTTCGAGTGCCAGCCTTAACACTTTAAAGAAATATGTGTTGTTGCACATTAATAAGCAGTGATTCCTTACTTCACCTTTTCTCTCCCTTTTAGCCACAACTCCAACGCGATCCGATTCGTCAAGGGCAGAACAAAAGTAAACTCGTTCACAGAGAAATCTCTGTTACTCAAGCTTTCTTCTCAAGATAATGGGTATGTAGCTGTTTTTCAAGTTGGTTGTTTTGCAGATAAAACGATTAAGTTATTAAACACGTACAGTATTTCAGGATTTAGAGCAGTAGCCTCTCCCCTTCAACCACACCACATAGAGATTCTCAATATCTGTATGGGTGACATCACCGGCTGAAAACTGAGACTGCTGCAAAATGTTTCTCTCTTGATTTGAAAGGGGCAGTGGACTACATAAAGGTTTGCTGTGATTGGAAACACTTCTAGCTGGATTTATGTGACTTAGTAAATTCTTAGTTAAACCGTGTATTAGACAAGTACTGATTGAGGCGGTGCCAGACTTTCCCTGATGAGGGGGTGTGGCAAAGTAGTTGATTGTGAACAGGTGCAGAGGTGATGCAGTGCAGGAATAACACAGACAGAGTTTGTAATCCGGTATGGAAAAGGGGTATTTTATTTTTATACTCCAGGTGTGGTGACCAAACAATAACTCCAGGCAATACACAACAATGTGTACTGCACTGGAATAAATCAATGGGTTACAGTCCCAAATCATAAATACATGTATCTCTCCCACAATGTACAAAACACGGTCACCAGTCCTGGGTGTGTGCTGTAGTGCTCGTGGTGGGTGATACAGGTTATTTCGTGACAGTGGTGAAGTGCTGTTCCGGCTTTGTGCTGGCCCAAGGCAACAGCTCCAGAATCGTGTTAGCTGTCTGTCTGGTCACAAACAAGACAATTACTAACAGACAGAACAAACAAACAAAAAAACACTCACGATATTGTTGCAGTCTTTTGCGGTCTCTCACCGTCCTTCTAGGTTTTAAAACCACAAACCAAGCGAAGGAGTAGATTGCGATTCTCTGTACCCTTTTTATGCTATCACGCATGACCCCTTGGTAAACGAGTGCAGCTGTCTCTACTATCTGCAGCTGCTACGTCGTTTCCCTTCCGGGTCAATACAACGAAGTGTCGCCGCCTTCCAGACTGACCAACTTCCCGGCCCGGGGAAAGAACTGTCAGGCCAGCCCATCCAAAGAACTCTACTTTCGCTGCTTAGCGCCCTCACAGGTCGGGAGGGAGATTTACAACCAAAACTCATTGTATTTCTGTCACAGGGGGCTAAGAGGGGCAGAACAAAAAATGGAGGGGGCTACACCCCACTTTGTGCGGGCATGCATAAAATACATTTGAATCATTTTGTGTGTCAGATAAGGGAACCTGTGTGAACAGCAGGCATTTAAACATGTGCTGTATGTATTTTAACCTTAAAGGATAAGAAGAAAGTGAAATTGTCATGATATATCTTCTTAAAACCAGCATACACAGCATGCGCGATGTATTTAAACACAGAAAATAATTTTGAATAAGCAACATATGATTAATTTGGTAGAATAATTGTGAAAAAAGTGCTTGGTAAAGTTGTAAGCTCAAGAATATGAATGTGTCCAGTAGATAGTTTAGTAGTAATGTTAAAAATAGTGATACAAGGATCTTCGTTCTCAGATAAGGTAGAGGTGCATCAATATGTTTTCACAAGTGAAAAGCCTGCCCTCTCGGTGCTTGCTTAGGTTAACGTGAGACAGTGTGTAACTGCGTATGGCTTTGTTTACTTAAAAACAGCACTAGAAAAGAAGCCTGCCTCAGTAATTTCGCATAGGGGGGATAAGGTACAATTTCTCTTCTCCCAATATCCCCTCATAACCCTATAACTCAATCGACTCGGTCAGTTCACTTCTCCCAATATCCTTTTATAGACCTGGAGAACTACGTTTTCTACAGATTTCCCTAAAAACTGGTTACAAACTGTATTTATCCAAAACAATTTCAATATGTAGCGTTTTTCTCCATTCATTCCCTCTAATACACAAACCCTGAATACCCCTGCTATGTAAGCATAGCTTCAGTAAATGTCACACACAGTGCACATCATGTCTGCTGTGTAATCACAATTTTGTGAAGTATTTATTAGCTTTTGATATTTTGAATCTCAGGTTGACAGGAGCTACATGAATACATGCCTTCGTTTCCTGACCCCCTTGTTCAGGGGATCATTTAAAGATGTACAGGGGTTTGTGAAAACATGCAGTCAGGAGACCCAATTCCAGGGCACACTTTGAGATGAAAAGCAATTAACTCCTCAGGCTATTTCCGTTTTCTACCCGGAAAGCTATTAAGTGTTTTATATACAGTACAATTTATCACTGCCACTCCAAAACACATTTTGAATGACATTTTCTAAGAATGCTAACCTGAAGAAAAAAAAGCAAAACAATTAAAACTAGTTTTCCATAGATACTATGGGATCATTTAGAAGAGATTAATTAGAAGGTTTAACAAACAAACAAGCGAATTTGTGGCCATGGCTTGCCTGACCTGAGACTCTTTAAACGCAGGGTTTAGTGTAGAAGACTGTACAATCCTAAGGCTGGTCTTTAAAAATCCTAACACAAAGGTTCATGATTATGAACAGGATTGCCACCCTTCTATATTATTATGATTTTTTCAATCCAGCCTCGCAAGCCAGAATGGTTCATGTGCAGTGCATTGTGTTCCTGGACAGGACAGAAACAGAAAGTGTTTTGTACAAGAAACAAAATCTAGTTACATAAGTAAAGCAGCTTTTCTCATTTCAAACATGCCTGGGCATTACAGGGTTGGGGTCACTACAATTGCAAGAGCTGCAATTCTGAAATACTGGCCAGAAACTGAGAAAATCTGTGTAGGACAAAATCAAGGCTTATTTCTCCCCTTACTTTTACTTATGATCAAATCCTAATGTAGAAACTTGCAGTGCCTTCCTATTAACAGTTACATTTTAATCTGTTTAGCTCAGTGAAGTTGTTGTTTTCATAAACATGCAAAAATGTTATTTGTCTGGATTTTGTTTACAAAATAAACCATAAAATGTATTGAACAAAGCAGCAGGTGGAGCCGTGCGCTTAAAGAATACTTTTTAAAGCAGCAGGGGGCGCTGTGCACTTAAAGAATACTCTTTAAAGACAACAAAGTGTGTGCTATAGGTGGCAGGTATTTCTGTACCTCTGTATATGAATTTATTTTAGTGCATTTGGTCCTGAAAGAATTAGTGTAGAGTTCTGAAAAGCAGTGTTCGTTTTTTTATGTGTTTGTTTTTATGGTAGGCACTGGCAACTGTGAAATTTAAGGAAAATAAAATTCTGTAAAGCTTCATCTTCAGAAATGTCTCAGTATCTCCGGGTCACAGGTAATTCAAACTTAACTTTTTGTAAACCATTTTGCACTGTTGCTCCATAAATCGTACTTTCCTGATGTACCTTTGTTCTTTAAGCTTGGCACCTGACACCTCTCTCATATACTGTACTTTTTCATGAGAGATCTTCATCTGAGCTAAAATTGATTATAATATCTGTCATATCAAATCTACTGCTTTGCAAAACAATAACATTCGGTCCCTTCTGTGACCCTTTTGATATGACAGTCATCTGTTTTAATCTCTGATCATTTACCAGTGTGTACCTCATAGGTCTTTGTCTAGATGCAGACATGTCTGTCTGAATAGTGTGTTTTATTATTTATAAAAGCAATTGCATGCTAACACTCCGTCCCAGTATTAAATAGAATATAACCCAGCAGAACCCAGTGTGAACTTGAAGAATCATTCTGTGCATAATTCCAGGTGGAAGAATATTCATTTAGAGCTCTGCACACATCAATAAAACCGTCCCCCCCCCACACACTGCATAGCAAGCGTCTACTTTGTTTCTCTAAAGTTGCAGTGTCCTAAAATGATGTAAATGCCGTGGAGATGTCTGTGAAGAAATGATTATGTAAGTGTCATTGATTTAATAGCTTGAACCTGGGTGTTAGCAGTTGTGTAATTGGATTGGTTAATCACTTGTACAAAGTAAAGGATGCTACAGTATGCACGGCTAATTAATTTGCAAATGTACTGACCCTTAATTGAGCGCGTTTATGAGAGGGCATGAGATTGCAGAGGCTTGGGTTGTACTAAAGTTGACATTTGTTGGCAGCATCAAAGGCTATAAAATGAATTGACTGGGAGCAAATGCACTGTCTGGGTGCTTGGTGATGGCCTGACCTAGCTATAGAGAAAGATGTGCTCACTTTAACCACTGACAGGCCTTCTGTGGAGAGGAGACACGCCAGTGTCTGCCAGAAGTGGGGGTTTTCATTCCAGCAATCACTCAATTAGTGCTCACTTTTGATTCTCCACAAAACCAGCACTTTACCTGCTTACTGAATTTTCCAACCTGTATAAAGCTGTAACCAGCTGCTCACATTAAACTTCGCTCAAACACTCTTAAAGGAGTGCTAACACATTGGAATGTAAGTTTCAATCTTAAACTGAGGAAACCCAAAGCCTTTTTATGGCATGGAACCTGGTTTCAGGAGACTAGGTTTCAGGCCACTGCACGGCACACCAGGGGAGACTTGGGGTTTGATACTTCTGGAACAAGTTTCAAGCCACTCTTCCTGAAAAAGGGGCTTTGTGTTCCCTCAGCTTAAGGGTTTATACATTTAAATAAATCACTCAACCGTTTGACTGATGTCGCAAAGTACCTCTCAAGCACTTCAAATCACTAAATAAAAAGCACATGTTTTTAAATATAAACTCATGGCGTGTACAGCAGCAGTCATTCCTGAAGGCTGTACAATGTGTAAGTTCTTTCATTCTTGGAAGGCTGTACAATGTGTGGAGTTCATTCATTCTTGGAAGGCTGTACAATGCGTGGAATTCTTTCATTCTTGGAAGGCTGTACAATGTGTGGAGTTCTTTCATTCTTGTAAGCTGTACAATGTGTAAGTTCTTTCATTCTCGGAAGGCTGTACAATGTGTAAGTTCTTTCATTCTCGGAAGGCTGTACAATGTGTGGAGTTCTTTCATTCTTGGAAGGCTGTACAATGCATGGAATTCTTTCATTCTCGGAAGGCTGTACAATGTGTAAGTTCTTTCATTCTTGTAAAGCTGTACAATGCATGGAATTCTTTCATTTTTGGAAGGCTGTACAATGTGTAAGTTCTTTCATTCTTGGAAGGCTGTACAATGTGTAAGTTCTTTCATTCTTGTAAGGCTGTACAATGTGTAAGTTCTTTCATTCTTGTAAGGCTGTACAATGTGTAAGTTCTTTCATTCTTGTAAGGCTGTACAATGTATACTTGCATGCCTTTGGTATGTCGTAGAATAAAGCAAAGAAGCTGTGAAAAGAGATGAATTATTGCTTATTCTACAAAGATATTCTAAAATGGCCTGGACACATTTGTTGGTACCCCTTAGAAAAGATAATAAATAATTTGATTATAGTGATATTTCAAACTAATTAGTTTCTTTAATTAGTATCACACATGTCTCCAATCTTGTAATCAGTCATTCAGCCTATTTAAATGGAGAAAAGTAGTCACTGTGCTGTTTGGTATCATTGTGTGCACCACACTGAACATGGACCAGAGAAAGCAAAGGAGAGAGTTGTCTGAGGAGATCAGAAAGAAAATAATAGACAAGCATGGTAAAGGTAAAGGCTACAAGACCATCTCCAAGCAGCTTGATGTTCCTGTGACAACAGTTGCAAATATTATAAAGAAATTTAAGGTCCATGAAACTGTAGCCAACCTCCCTGGGCGCGGCCGCAAGAGGAAAATCGACCCCAGATTGAACAGAAGGATAGTGCGAATGGTAGAAAAAGAACCAAGGATAACTGCCAAAGAGATACAAGCTGAACTCCAAGGTGAAGGTACGTCAGTTTCTGATCGCACCATCCGTCGCTTTGAATCTGTGCAGGGCACAATGAAATCTCAAGACTATCAAGGCATTCTGGAGCGAAGCGAATCCTATCGAACATCTATGGAAAGAGCTGAAACTTGCAGTCTGGAGAAGGCACACATCAAACCTGAGACAGCTGGAGCAGTTTGCTCAGGAAGAGTGGGCCAAACTACCTGTTAACAAGTGCAGAAGTCTCACTGAGAGCTACAGAAAACGTTTGATTGCAGTGATTGCCTCTAAAGGTTGTGCAACAAAATATTAGTTTAGCAGTCCCATCATTTTTGTCCATGCCATTTTCATTTGTTTTATTATTTACAATATTATGTTGAATAAAAAATCAAAAGCAAAGTCTGATTTCTATTAAATATGGAATAAACAATGGTGGATGCCAATTACTTTTGTCAGTTTCAAGTTATTTCAGAGAAAATTGTGCATTCTTCATTTTTTGTGAAGGGGTACCAACAAATTTGAGCACGTCTGTGTATATATATATATATACCCTTAACTGAACTTGTTCGGAGTCGGCTCCCACGTTGCTTCTCAAATCTTTTTGATGTGTGTTCCTAATACCTTTCACACAGCAGAGCCATTACTTGGGATGAAAAGAAAGAGATGGAGAAAAGAGCATAGTATAACACAGGGAGATGGAGTGCTGTGTGAGTGGAGTGGAGAGATCTAGCAGCATCAGTTAATGTGCCTGTCTGCAGAGTTATTGTTCCCTTGAAGGCTGGGGCTCTTTTTCTCTAGTGCAGCTGGACACTGGCTAACAGCTTTCTGAAAAGCCATGTGCCTATATCTGCCATCAAAGCTTTTAGCCTTCTGGGAACAGTACAGGTATAAATAGATGGGTTGTAAATGTGTTTGAAATCAAGAAATTTCTTACAGCTTTTAGCATGGATTTGTTACTTCTACTGAACCACGGTGCTGATGTGTAAATTAAATCATCCTTTGAAAATGTTTATAGGTGGTCAACGCTTAGTGTTTTGATTTATTTCTTGTAAAAACCAACGAGCCTCACTTTATAAACTGTCTTTGGCAACTGCGTTCCTTTTACACCTCACAGCAAATGCCAAACATTTTGAAATGTATCAAGTTAAATCTGTATTGCTATTTTGTTTTTTTTTCAAGTTTAACTCCTATATTATTTTCACAAAGTGGTGTTTTTTTCTCCCTTTCATATTATTATTATTATTATTATTATTATTATTTATTTCTTAGCAGACACCCTTATCCAGGGCGACTTACAATTGTTACAAGATATCACATTATTTTTACATACAATTACCCATTTATACAGTTGGGTTTTTACTGGAGCAATCTAGGTAAAGTACCTTGCTCAAGGGTACAGCAGCAGTGTCCCCTACCAGGGATTGAACCCACAACCCTCCGGTCAAGAGTCCAGAGCCCTAACCACTACTCCACACTGCTGCCCATATATGCTGCATATATTTTGTTAGACATTAAACACCAGCACAATGGATGTGTAACAGTACAATGCATGCTGTATGTTGTCAAAGACTTCTGGTCTTTGTACCGTTCAACGTTCATGGACACATAGTTGACAATTAGCAGATATTGGAGTCTTTTATGTACAATTGAGGAGATACAATATATTCCATCTGATATGTTTTTCACACAAACAGGATTGAAAGATCTCTTCACACACAGAGTCCTTTGGCTCAGGATGCCTAGCTGTCGCTGCAGTCAGTCATCTTGCAGATAATGGCAGCTGTGTTGGGCATTCATTTTCATCCAGTTTGTATTGCTGCATAACCAGCGTAAACCTGCATTATGTAACACACTCTGCAATCAAGAGAGATGCTGATAATATACTGCTAACTGTTTTGTTGGTATGTTATCAAGCCGGGATGTAATTACTAATGGGTTGACCCATCAAATATTCTGATGGAGTGTCAAACAATTCATTAATAAACACCAGTAATTGTTTCTTAAGTGATTTAGATGTCTTATGTATTGAGTAATTTTCTATTACCGAATGGAGGTCGTTCCATGTCAGTTTACAGAGTGTGTATGCCAGGCCATCTCATTTTGTGATGCAAGTGTATTTAAAGTAAATGTCCAGTCAGAAATGCATGCCTGCCAAGTCCCGCAGCAGGGAGGCGTGTGCCGGATAAGACGCCGTCAGGGACACAGCTGCACATTTCAAGCTTTTTTTCACCACTGCAATGGCTGTCAGTTTAGCCAAAAAAAGATAATTGTGGCGGAATGTAATTATTAAAAAGAAAAAAAAATCAACAATCAAAAATCAATCTTTACGCTTTTATGAATAGGTCCCATAGTCTCTCTCCGCCACACACTCATACTTGTGGTTGGGCATCAGTCCATCATTGAAACGAAACCTTCAGTAGGTTTTTTTTTTTTTTTCTCTTTCAGATACTGCTTAAGAGTTCTGAAAATCTCCACGATTTTCATCATTGTAATGATCTGCACGGTACGTTCCACCTTTTCAGCTTCTGGGTTTTTTTTGTTGTTTTTTTGTTTTAGTTTGGATTTTGCATTCTTTAGTAACCCCAGCCCATTAAGGTCATTTCACATTGGTGCCCTTATTTCACTTGTCTGATCGCAACGTTTGTAGTAATAATAAAGGCATGTTCTTTTTGTAGTAATAATAAAGGCATGTTCTTTTCGTAGTAATAATAAAGGCATGTTCTTTTTGTAGTAATAATAAAGGCATGTTCTTTTTGTAGTAATAATAAAGGCATGTTCTTTTCGTAGTAATAATAAAGGCATGTTCTTTTTGTAGTAATAATAAAGGCATGTTCTTTTCGTAGTAATAATAAAGGCATGTTCTTTTTGTAGTAATAATAAAGGCATGTTCTTTTCGTAGTAATAATAAAGGCATGTTCTTTTTGTAGTAATAATAAAGGCATGTTCTTTTTGTAGTAATAATAAAGGCATGTTCTTTTCGTAGTAATAATAAAGGCATGTTCTTTTCGTAGTAATAATAAAGGCATGTTCTTTTCTATTTCTATGTCCTTGTTGCAGGTTTTTTTTAGCACGAATCCTGACCATGTAAACTCTTGGCAAATGCTGTCCGTTTTATCTGTGGAAAGCTTTGGTATCCTTTCTTTGATTTATTTCAGAGGTGTCGGTTATTCACTAGATTATTCCTACGGTGGCTCAGTGTGTGTTTCACTGTGGATCTGATAAAGCCTTCATCTTTTCAGAGGGCCTGACAAGAGTGACAACTTGAATATGTGTGGAGGTTTGTGAAGGGGTGTGGCAAAGTGCCCCGCCCCTGTGTGCATTTGTGTGTTCTGTGTATGTATGTATGCGTGCGTATGTTAATGTTGGTGTATAGATTGGTACACGGGATATAAACGGGTCTGTGTTTCACGTGTATTTAAATTGTAGATTTATATTTAGGCACGAGGAGAGCACAAATCACTTCACGTGCTGGTTAAATGTAATATGTGAGCACGGGGTTGCACAGAATTAATTCACGTGCTGGGATTCAAGTGAATAATTAATTAGTAATTGAATCCCAGCACAACAGTATAAATAGGCACATTTTTAGTCACTCGTGGTTAGGTGTCGGAAGAGGAGAACGGGAGAGAGAGAGGAGAGTTAAAGATTGTAAAAGTAAAGATAAGTGTGTGTACTCACCGTGTTTGTTTGTCTCCGTGCACCGTTTGTGTTTAGTGCGTTTTGTTTGTCTTTTTACTTTGGCGTATAGTGCCGTGTCCTGTTTTGTGTACCGTTTAAAACCTTTTATTTGTTAATAAACGCTGAGTGCAGCCATTGCACTCAGCTCATCACAACCACTGTCTGTGTCTGTATTCCTTCCTGCTTCTGGTCTGACGCCACCCACTCTGGCCGTCTTTGTGACACGTGGTGTCTTCGTGGGATAGCCGCGCCTCCAAGCGTCAGACCAGGAGGGGTCTGGATAAAAAAAAAAAAAAAAAAAAAAAAAAAAAAGGATTACAAATATTGTTTTGGGGAAAAAAAAAAAAAAAAAAAAAGAGTCAATGGCAGAAGACGCCATCAAACTGCGGGGCTGGTTCCTGGAGAATGCTGGGCTGGAGGCCCAGTCTCTACCCATAGTCGTCCGGGCCCTGTGGATGATGGACAGTGAGAGATGGGAGGCATATCAGGAGGAACACACCCCAAACACCTTGGAGGAAGGTGTGGAGTTTGTCCTCAGCTACCTGGAGGCAACCATAAACGGAACAGCAGCCCAGGTAGCAGGACCACCAGCAGAGGAGTACCTGCTGTCCCCATCTCCACCAGCAGAGGGTGAATGCCTGCTGGTTTTGCCTCCACAGCCCAAGTGGGAGGAGCCCGAACGTCCTACGCCTGAGTGGGAGGAGCCCGAACGTCCTACGCCTGAGTGGGAGGAGCCCGAACGTCCTACGCCTGAGTGGGAGGAGCCCGAACGTCCTACGCCTGAGTGGGAGGAGCCCGAACGTCCTACGCCTGAGTGGGAGGAGCCCGAACGTCCTACGCCTGAGTGGGAGGAGCCCGAACGTCCTACGCCTGAGTGGGAGGAGCCCGAACGTCCTACGCCTGAGTGGGAGGAGCCCGAACGTCCTACGCCTGAGTGGGAGGAGCCCGAACGTCCTACGCCTGAGTGGGGGGAGCCCGAACGTCCTACGCCTGAGTGGGGGGAGCCCGAACGTCCTACGCCTGAGTGGGGGGAGCCCGAACGTCCTACGCCTGAGTGGGGGGAGCCCGAACGTCCTACGCCTGAGTGGGGGGAGCCCGAACGTCCACAGCCTGAGTGGGGGGAGCCCGAACGTCCACAGCCCAACAGGGAGGAGTCGGGGCGTCCACAGCCCAACAGGGAGGAGTCGGGGCGTCCACAGCCCAACAGGGAGGAGTCGGGGCGTCCACAGCCCAACAGGGAGGAGTCGGGGCGTCCACAGCCCAACAGGGAGGAGTCGGGGCGTCCACAGCCCAACAGGGAGGAGTCGGGGCGTCCACAGCCCAACAGGGAGGAGTCGGGGCGTCCACAGCCCAACAGGGAGGAGTCGGGGCGTCCACAGCCCAACAGGGAGGAGTCGGTGCGTCCACAGCCCAAAGGGAGGCAAGTCGGGGCTTCCACAGCCCTGGGACCCAAGCCACCAGCAGAGGGAAAATGCCTGCTGGTTCAGCCCCAAGAGCCGGAAGGGGAGGAGTTACAGGCTCAACCCCCTGAAAATTTTTTGGGGGGGAGAGGGGCAGGAGGCTGGTGTCCCCCAGCAGCCTCTATTCATGCTGATGAGGGCAGCACGGCGCGCACCAGCCCAGCCGCCACAGCGGAGGGAGCCAGCGCCGCCAGGAGCAGAGGAGCTGGAGCTGCCTCTGCCTCCACCTCCACCAGGAGCAGAGGAGCTGGAGCTGCCTCTGCCTCCACCACCGCCAGGAGCAGAGGAGCTGGAGCTGCCTCTGCCTCCACCACCGCCAGGAGCAGAGGAGCTGGAGCTGCCTCTGCCTCCACCACCGCCAGGAGCAGAGGAGCTGGAGCTGCCTCTGCCTCCACCACCACCAGGAGCAGAGGAGCTGGAGCTGCCTCTGCTTCCGCCACCGCCCGGAGCAGAGGAGCAGGAGCTGCCTCTGCTGCCCGTACCTCCACAGGGAGTACGGTGGCCGGAGCCCCAGAAAGGGGAGCTGCCGGCCACGAAGAAGGGGGACGAGGTCTGGAGACCACTTTCCCCAGCAGCAGTTTCGCTGCAGGAGTTCTTGTGGCCGGAGCCCCACAGGAGGGAGCTGCCGGCTACGAAGAAGGGGGAGGTCGGGGGACCACCTGCCCCCGCAGCTTTTTCGCTGCAGGACGGGACCAGCATGCTGTCAGCCGTGCCACTACCGGCAGGGGAGCTGACAGCATTTCCAGCCATGGGCCCACTGAAGCCTCCCTTCCCAGCCCGAGACTTTGGCCTGGACTGCTGGGTATTTAAGGGGGGAGGTGGCCGTTGAGGCCATGTGTGCTGCGCACAAGGGGGGGTATATGTGGCAAAGTGCCCCGCCCCTGTGTGCATTTGTGTGTTCTGTGTATGTATGTATGCGTGCGTATGTTAATGTTGGTGTATAGATTGGTACACGGGATATAAACGGGTCTGTGTTTCACGTGTATTTAAATTGTAGATTTATATTTAGGCACGAGGAGAGCACAAATCACTTCACGTGCTGGTTAAATGTAATATGTGAGCACGGGGTTGCACAGAATTAATTCACGTGCTGGGATTCAAGTGAATAATTAATTAGTAATTGAATCCCAGCACAACAGTATAAATAGGCACATTTTTAGTCACTCGTGGTTAGGTGTCGGAAGAGGAGAACGGGAGAGAGAGAGGAGAGTTAAAGATTGTAAAAGTAAAGATAAGTGTGTGTACTCACCGTGTTTGTTTGTCTCCGTGCACCGTTTGTGTTTAGTGCGTTTTGTTTGTCTTTTTACTCTGGCGTATAGTGCCGTGTCCTGTTTTGTGTACCGTTTAAAACCTTTTATTTGTTAATAAACGCTGAGTGCAGCCATTGCACTCAGCTCATCACAACCACTGTCTGTGTTTGAATTCCTTTCTGGTCTGACGCCACCCACTCCGGCCGTCTTTGTGACAAGGGGTCATTCCTTTAGCTTAAACAAACTGTATCAATAGCACATACTAGTGACTCTGACTGCATAGAAGATCAGTTCATTCAGGAGGGCAGGGTTGTCTTCAATGGGGGAATGTGAAAAGCAACAGCCAGCATAGTTTAAAAAAAAATATATATATATATATATATATATATATATATATATATATATATATATATATATATATATATATATTATATTAACAAGGTGTTAGGCTTTAATCAGAGTTGAAGAACTTATTTTACGTTGGTCTAAAGCAAAAACAGACAAGTACAGGTTTAGTAGAACATTGTGTTAACACTGCTGATTTTAAAGACTGTCATAGAGGATCCATGTGTGGTCTATCAGTAGATCCCAGGTGGTCCCTCATATTAGGCTACTGCATCTGCCCATTCCCACACCCTCTAAATGGCTCAGATCCAAAACTGCACTGTTACACTGAGTCAATGTTGATTACTTTAATGGTAAAGCACAATTAAACACTTATTTACAAAGCCTGGCAACTCAAATTCTCTGTTTCTGACTAATGGCGAAGACATTGAAAAAGAACAAGGTTTTGTCATAAACCAAGACACTGTTTCTGTTTTGTGCTAGATATGGTTTATTGTTGCATTTTTGACAATAACCTCAAAGGTCTCCAAATGCCACTTTGACATGCATAGAAAAATGTATGTGGATACAAGAGCTCTGTGACAATATGGCATATTATTGTGTTCTACAGATTAGGAGACACGTTCTTGTTGTTGATTCGAACCAGCAATGAAACTGGTTCAAATCAAATGATTTGCATTACTGCTGAATAGCTTTGTGTCATTGACTTGTAGATGTAAAATGCTTTGAAGTGCGTTCCGATGAAGGAGGGCAATGTGTTGGGGAGGCTGGTGTATTGTTTAAGTTAATTAACCTGAAGGTCACATTCTCAGCATGTCTGCTCTGACTTGTTAGAATCTGCAGCTTTTCCATCAAGCCTCATATAAAACTTGTTGTGCAGAGTTGGTGTTGGAGCAATGGCATGTCTACATTCACAGCCTGCAGAGGAAACACAGAGAAAGGCCAGGTGATAAGGTGGGTGGCTTGTGCAGCAGGGGATGACAAACAGGGTTTGATCCATCTTGAGGCACTACACACTGCTTTCTAATGACAGGCTGAAGATATTAAACCCAGGACTTTATTAATATAACACCACAAGAAAGAGCTACACATTAAGCTTAAACCAAAGTCATAATCTTCAACCTGCCTAAAAAAAGAAAGACAAACCTGCTATTTGAACATTGTTTAATACAAAGTGGAGTGCCAGTCATGGAGTTTGAATTGGAATGCTTGCCTGAGGCTTGAAGCATTGGGAGGATGTGATTTGTTGGACACAGCAGTCTCACAGGCAATGCAGGGTCAGTACAATAATGAATAGAGGCTAGCAGGCTAATTTAATGCTCTTTTCTTGAAGGCCAGTCTGCTCTCCTAATTGAGTTGTTAAGCATGGATTAGGGATCTAATGGTTTGCAAGAGGTGAGAGGCAGGGTTTGAAGATCTTCAGTTGTACGTCATGATGCATTTAATCAAAAAAACATAAAGGAATGGAATAGGACATGTCCAAGCTGCTGTAAGGCTTAACTTATACAGGCTAATTCATTTACCAACAAGTCGTCTGTCAAATGGAAAGCAAAGTCAGACAGACATTAGAGGTGCAGTAGCTAGGCTTGAACATGGCTGTGGGTCCTGCTCGTGGAGTTTCGAAAGAAGCACATGTTACAGCAAACATTAAGGGCTGGTTCATACTTCTGTCTCGGATTAATGCGATACATCAGGCACAGGCAGCTATAAAAGCTGCACAGCTTCACTCTGACCATGCAGCAAATATGATTTCAGGTCGCAAATGCACGAGAAAAGGCTGTACGACTTTCCAATAAAGACGCACGTCGAAAGAGTGTGGATGAACTAATTCTGACCTGTCGCACTGAAGTCTAAAACCAACCTGCCCATGTTTGCATACCTTGCTTTTGTGTAGTTTGTTGCACAGTCCACTTCCTGTCTGGAGAGTGAAATGTCCCCACCTCTTCGACACTGCCTTTCCTGTCATTAACTAACCAGTTTCTTCTCCCAATGACTGACAGACGTTGACCCCAAAGAAGTGAATCCTGGTAAGTGCAAGTTTTAACAGAGTATGTGAAAGTAAGGTGTACATACTGAGGTGCCATTTAGCTTTATGGCATAATATTTATCAGTCAAAGTATGTGAATAATAACAATGAATTTTACCTTCATACAATTTAGTGAAACCCCAAATTATTAAACGTGATTCAACAAACATTCTTCTACGTAATTTGCATAATGAAGGAACTGTTAATTGAGACGTGCATGTAACTGAGCTTGTTTGGATCATAGTTCAGTTACAGTAGGAACGTAACTTGGAGTACGGGTACTTTCAGAATTGAGCCCCACATTTGTTGAAACATTTTTCCGGACGCTTGCAGGATTGATTCTAAACTGTTGAGTCTGTGATTGATATCCACGTTCTTGGACAAAGAAGCTGCTTGATTGAACCTCACTTCATGCATTAGTTCTTGCCGAGTGCTTTTTCTTAACAGACCAATCCAGCTGTGAATCTTACAGATTTTGGAGATCGCGGCCTTCTAAAACTACAAGTCCGAGGACCTTTTGTTGACAGCGTGGCTTACAGGGAGACCGAATACATAGTCATCCAAGTTGAACAGCTGGAAGATGTTGGCTTGAGGAGAAGGCGTCCACAGCAGGTTTGCAATGGTTTAAGACACCGATTTGTTCAGATGATTCATTTGTTTTCTCTTCTCTGGCCTGTGGTCAGCCTGCTGCGTGGTGATCAATGTTCATAAACACACTCCTGAAATGACATGGTGCTGAAACCCACAGTCAGTGCCTGTGCCAGGGACAATAGCATTGATTTCGTCTTCTTTACTGTCAGCTTCCCTTCACACTTCAAGCTAATGTATCTTTTTATTCTTGAATAAACAATATGACTGGAACTAAATACAAGAAGAAGAACTGTGC
Organism: Acipenser ruthenus; assembly: GCF_902713425.1. NCBI lineage: Eukaryota > Metazoa > Chordata > Actinopteri > Acipenseriformes > Acipenseridae > Acipenser > Acipenser ruthenus. The sequence continues at coordinate 63,552,693 of NC_081196.1, forward strand.
ACAAATAGGCTCGGGTATGTCACGGGCCGTGTGCTTTTATTCTTATTCTCTCATTGTGGTACAGGCGGGTTCTTCAGAATCCGCTCATCATATTAGTGTATACCAGGCCTGTACAAAATACATCGAAACACTTGCCATTGCTAGCACACTGTCACATGTAGTAATTGATCATTGTATAAATGAAGGCTGTTTCTAAATTTGAGGAAGACGTAAGGGTGAGTAAGTAGCTACCTTTTACGTCTCCAATTACGGTGCATTTGCATAATAGTTACTTAGTCAATGCATGTGCACTTACACATAATTACAATGTTATTATGCACAGTTACAATGTACTTAACTTGAATCTTTTTTGCACAGTATATGCAAGTACACAATTGTATCAGAAAATGGTTAGGATTATATAGTGTAAAAAACAAATTAAGTACATTGTAACAATGCATAAAACCATTGTAACTGTGTGTAAGTACACATGTATATACTAAGTAACTACTATGCAAATACACATTAATTAGACACTTAATGTAACGTGTTCCCCACTTTAATTATGTTTATATGTTGAGTGATTCTCATTGTAATTACTCATTTTTTATTTCATTATTATTTATTTATTATTATTATTTGTTTATTTAGCAGACGCCTTTACCCAAGGCGACTTACAGAGACTAGGGTGTGTGAGCTATGCATCAGCTGCAGAGTCACTTACAATTACGTCTCACCTGAAAGACGGAGCACAAGGAGGTTAAGTGACTTGCTCAGGGTCACACAATGAGTCAGTGGCTGAGGTGGGATTTGAACCGGTGACCTCTTTAACCACTGGACCGCACAGCCTCCTATTGCTTTTTATTTATTTATTTATTTATTTATTTATTTATTTATAAATAAATAAATTCACCTTTTTGGTATAGTCAGTTGTAGGTACCAGCCATCGAGCTGTCTAACAGCTTCTGTGCATCAAGTTTCCTTTTTTTTGCTGACAGTACACAGAGCTGTGCACTAGATGGCGATGGCTGTTACACTATAAAGTCAGAAAACACATGTATATATCTGTGAACCAGTCCTGACGAGCAGCTTGTGAACTCGGGCGGAAGCACTTACAGCAGCTCATCAAAAACACACACTATTGCAGCAGTAAGAACCAATACAAATGATTGCAAACATCATAACAAGGCAAGGGGAAATACAAACTCTGAACTCATTATTTAAAGCTGTCTACTCTTTTAAAGGAGTCGTGCACAACTCCCAGATCTATTCCAGTCCAGGTCTTTATTTCAACCAGGCCAACAGGTTCAGTGAATTAATCTAGGAGCTGGTTGGAATAAAGACCTGGACTGGAATACCCTTTCCTCACCTGGATGTCGCTGAATCAATATGTGCTGCTGTTTGTCCTCCTGTATCCCCACCTCTCGCTGGACTTGTGTGCATGTCAGGTCAGCTCCTCTTTCAGAGGCCACGGGTAACACTTTATAAGAAGTGTCAGAGATTGAAATCGAATTCCTGATCCACTAACACATTTTCTCTTGACTTCATATGAAGTAATAACACACTACATTTCACACACGCTCGTATGGTGAAATTATCAAGCTCATACTGGTGACAGATGAAATGATCCGTAAATATTTTCAGACCTGTCCTTTAGCATATCATGTTTATTTTTCTGCCAGTTCCTGGTCTAGTCCCGTATAGTTTAGTTTCCACGATAAGGAGCCATGGTTAACACACGTTTGTTATTCAGGATTAATTAGGGTTCAATGTAAAGTAACTTCAAAACCAGTTTTATCACAACTTCAATAGGGAATTACAAGTTGGTTATTTATTGTAGCCAAATTACTGACATTATTAAAAGTCCTGTATTGTCATTATTAGATGAAGTGACTCAAATGTCATCAACCCTTTCATCCATGAAATATTGAAAATAGATTCATAGATTTTTTTGTATCCGTCCCAATATTAGGTCGCTGTGCATGAAAGGGTTAAACTTATAAGTCTTTCATTGACTTCTCTGTTAAAAGAAGTGACTGAATTGCCATTACACAGGGCTTGAGTGGACAGGCAGTTTGCCTGGATTTTGATGATAACTAGTAGGCATTATTACATTGCCACTGAAAGCTGTATTTAAATTGTTTTGTGAAAAGCTTTCATCGTCATTGTGAACTGTAAGCCCTGAGGATGGAGCGATCTGGAATATAATATGGATGGCGTCAGCTTGTAATTGTTTCAGCACTTGCTACCATTTTCTTTTGATTAGGTTCTGTCACTACGCAACTCTGCACAGCGTGGACTTGATTACAGTGCAGAGCATGTCCTGTAGGAAAGCTCTTTCAAACACAATCTGAAATTCAAGTGTGTGCTGCTGTGCTTTGAAACAAACCCTCTCTCAGTTATAGCTTTTATGTATCTATTTATTTGAAATTGCAAGACACATCTTTGGAAAGGTCTTGGCTAATTGACTTGTCTTTTAAAAACTGCAGGTAACGTACAACTGGACCATTCCATTACATCCCCAAAGAATGGATCAAGTAACGAAGATGAGAACCTTTGAGATGCTGAACAGGTATGCCTGCTCCATTACAATGTGTTGCCTCTGCTCAGTTTGAACAGGAGATCTACCAATCCTATTTCAACACAGGACACTATATTGTGAACATTTGATAGATATCTCCTTTTGAGATGAACTGAATTCAATAACTTTTCAATACATGTACCTTAAAACGAATGTATTTAAGACTTTAAGCATTCTGTAATGCTTGCCAGGTTATTGGGGTTGGCAGTCATCTGTCCAGGGTGCTGAAATGTCATGTCAACCAGCTGAATTAAGACATGCTAAGTCCTGGCCTGTGCCTACATGTTTATGCTTATGACTTGTTCTGTCTTAGTCTGCAGCAGTGCACAGCTGTACCATTCCACACAGCAGCTTTAGAAAGTTTACACGGCCATGTTGTGGTACTCTATTCCTGAGTTGAAGTCTGACACAGGAAATAACATGCTGGTACTTTATAGCAGGCTTCCTGAAAAAGTGTGCATGTACGCAATACAGAAAAGCACACTGAGAAGCAAAGAAAATGGGACCAGCAATCGTGTTTCTAATGCAAATAGATGTAATACAATTTGAAAACCTTTTAAAACTATTTTAGGCACTTTGATGTAACATCATGTTGTGTTGTGGTGAGTGGTGTAGTAAATAAAATCAATGTCCAAACTTTCCAAAACAATCCGTATTTATTTTAAAGCTCCCAAAACAGTAAATCTGCCCCTCTACCAGCTATGGTATCGGTGGGTATACGACAGGTTACAGTCCCAAAAATAAGACGGCACTTCAAGGTTGTAACTTGAAAGTGCTCCGTGTCTCCTAACCCGGATGGTGCTGTGCTGGGTTGTGCATGTTGGTGCAGTGGTAAGTCGTGCTCTGGGTGGTAATGCTGGCTCTCCGGCTGTGCTGGGTTGTGTGTGTCAGTGCAGTGGTGAGTCGTGCTGTGGATGGTGATGCTGGCTCTCCAGGTACAGCTCCCTGGCTCCTCAATTCTCCACAACTACAATAACAAAACACAAGCTCCTGCTTCCTGATCACGTGTCGGCGTAGGGGCCGTACTCACATAGCTATGTCCCCTTTGTACTACCAAACTCCTCCCTGCGATCAGCCTGGTGTATCCAATCACTGCCCCAAACTCCTCCCTGCGATCAGCCCGGCACACTGGTGTGTCCAATCACTGCCTCAAACTCCTTCCTGCGATCAGCTTGACATCCTGGTGTATCCAATCACTGCCTGCCCCGCAGCTGATCACAGTAGAGTCGTTCAGAGCACTTGCGGCTACGCACTTCCCCCAAGATGGCCAACCTCCGGTTTCCGCCTACCTTCAAGTAAGCCCGTCTATGGGGAAGCATACCACCAACCTTACATAGCGCCCCTTTCTGGTTGGGAGGGAGATTTACAGCTCAAATCACTTCTCTCTCGCTCACACATCCTTGCAAAAGGGGTCAGTGTAAAGGTTTTGTAGTATTCACAGTATTAGGAGTTACATTTTAATGTCCCCCTGACTATGCAGTTTAGTGAATGTTGTAATGCTGTCCACTATTTCATTGATAAGATGGCTTGCTGTGGAGTCCTGTAATCATTTCATTTTTTTCTTCTCTTCCCTCCAGTGTCCCCGTCTCTATAGGCATCCAGGCTTTCCTGCAAGACAGTCAGGTTGTTCCTCTCAGTATGACTCATCAGTCCATCTATGCCAATGTGGAGACTCAAGTTGTAATTGCAGCCGTCATCCTGGCAGGAGTCTATGTTCTGATTTATATTTGAGGTAATTTGCTGTGGCAGGAGAAGCTGTACTATAGTTTCTAAAGGCGTGGCCACTGTGGCAGGAGAAGCTGGGAGAAATGAATTCAGCATGTTTGTTATTGATCAACGTCATCCAGATGACACTGTCGCCTCTGTCATAACTCCCTGTCAACGTCCAGCTCAGTTATTTTACCCTGTGTTTTTCTGCCCAGTTTAGTATGTCAAGTAATGTTTGACTTTAAGTAGATTCTGGGACGTTTTCCATTCTTTTAAGATGCTTGACATGGTGACCCGTGATTTGATGGTTCCAGCTCAAGTTGCAGGAGGACAGGATTCCTGCTTTTCCTATATATGTAATGAATCCCTGCGATAATAGTATTTAGGAGTGTAATTGGTTAGTATGATAGTTTTTACTGTATAGAGGTCTAGAAGCATGTCTGAAAGCTGGTAGCCCTCCAGTTTCCCAGTAATGCATTTTCACTCTTGGAAAGAGAAAATGAATTGACACCGACTCCTTCTGTAAATCCCACACCATGAATAACTACGATCTGTACCATTTCATAATCAGTAGCACCATAGCTGTTCTTTAAAGTGTACAACGCTGTATACAGCACTGCTTGTAAGCCAGATACAAATCACTCTCATCATATGCATGTCATACATTACATACTGTTAGTTTTTCTCAAGAATAGATACTACTTGTCCTCATTTGGACCCAAAATCTCCTTGACAGGCTTGAAGGTAAGCTCTGTACCATCCCAATCCAATCCTGCCTGCCCCCTGTCCTAGCAACCCACATGCTCGGTGAGTGACAGCTAAACAGCCCAATAACAAAAGAGGAAACAGAATCAACAAAGAACACTGAAATCCGTTATTCAGTTCTCGATTGCTAACTGTGTACTAAATGTTTGAACAGCTTTCTAAAAAGGCACAGATTCCTTTGCCTTTTTGAATGATTCCTAAAGGGAATGCCACACGTTCATTGAGTCTGAAAATGAAGCTTCACAGACACCATGCCGGTATTTTGTTACTTTTTATTACAAAGTCTGTTTTTTTTATTTTAGGAGTACAGTGATGGGAGAAAGCAAAGGCAGCCTGATTTAGATCATTCACTTTAATGCCATCAGAAGCCTGCCTGGGAAAACCTGTCAAGCTTTGACCTGGTGGAGAGGGTTTGATTTCCCAGAGTTCAAATCTAGCAGTTAAATACTCGGTGCTAGGCAGGCTGCCAGGGGTTTAATGTGGGGGCTGGGAATGTGCCATGTTGCAGCAGGTCACACCTGGTAGAAATGAATTGAGATATAAATACATTTCCTCTGCAGATTAGAGACTGTAAAGCAGAAGCGGCTCCTGTGTAATTGTGAAAGTGGTTTGGAGTTTTTAATTAAGTAGTGAAACGGTATTTAATGATAAAGGTTAGAAGTAGCTTTCTCCTTTCAAAAATAAAGCACCACAGAGGGTCCAGTGGTAAGTGTTTAGATCTGCTACCTTTTTTCGATCAAATATATAAACCTCATGAAGTTTAACATTGAAGCCTCTTTCTGAATTTTTCATAGAAGAGACTACCCTAAAATAGTTAATTCCAAAAATGAAAAAGCTGAATAAATAGTAGAAAACAATCTAGAAGGTTTTACGAGACCAAAGGAAGATGCTTCATTGTTATTTGGCTTATTTAACCCAAACTGCGTTGTGATATTCTATCGGACTCCAATGGCCCTGTCAGTGTAAGGGTTCAGTTCTAAGTGTTTAGTGTATGCAGCACACACTCTTTCAAAGGAGATCCATGTCCTTCGGCTGAACGCTTGATGGTGCTGCGGTTTGCCTTGGCTTGGCTTTATTACCTGTGTAGTAAAGAGACAGAAGACATCCAGCCTGGGACAGATGTCCACTGTGAGTGGCTTTGAATGAATAGAATCATAAGTGTTAATGGAAATGTTTACAGAGTGGTACTGATTTATGTGTGAGATTCAATTCAATGCTGTGTCCTACCCTTTCATACCCCAGGACTTTCTTTCAATTCAATGCTGTGCCCTACCCTTTCATACCCAAGGACTTTCTTTCAATTCAATGCTGTGCCCTACCCCTTCATACCCAAGGACTTTCTTTCAATTCAGTGCTGTGCCCTACCCTTTCATACCCCAGGACTTTCTTTCAATGCTGTGCCCTACCCTTTCATACCCCAGGACTTTCTTTCAATGCTGTGCCCTACCCTTTCATACCCCAGGACTTTCTTTCAATGCTGTGCCCTACCCTTTCATACCACAGGACTTTCTTTCCCAAAGAGCTTCATTCTTTCTTGTCATTCTTACACCACATCACAGTGGCTATTTTTCTTTTTATTTTTTGTTATTACGTCTGGTTTTTAAGCCACTTTGAACCACATAGCTGTTCATCAGCTGAAATTCAAATCCCTCTTTGTTTCCGGGCTTTGTACTGCATCATTAATTATGTCCAGGTTCAGGGCAGTTTACTTTTTAGTTCAAATGTAATTTTGATTTCTTTCTTCTTTTTTTTTTCTTTTACATTTTCCCTTACCATTGTTTTGCTGTTTGCAGTCTTGTTGAGCTATGGGAATTCAGATTTGGTTTGTTGTAGTTGGATACCATAATCTTGTGTCCAGTAGAGCACACAGCTGCAATGGGTATATTACTGGAATTTAGGGTCTATTAATTGGGCATTAGTGAGGATCTTAAATATTTATTTTTTGAGCTTGCTAGTTTAATGTTTAATATGCTTTACATTTTCAAAGAATGTAGGACATGTTGGATTCTCTTCAAACTAGTACCCTGCATGTGCTTTTTATTTTTAATTTAATTAAATCAATCTTTTTACTATACATATCTGGTATCCTTTAGTAATTGAATGGGCATGTTCAGCCTAGCCTTCAGTATTTAATGTTTCGGAGACACACTGGAATATTGTTAAGAGCAGTGTTTCTCCAAGGACTAAACTTGGTTATGTAACAGTGTACAGACGTTAAGAAGATGGAATGTGGCCTCTGGATAGAAAGTTGGCTGACATGTCTTTCATTAGACCTTCTAGATAACAATGAACTAAATAAGGGCCAACAGTAACTCACGATGGAGCCAGAAAGGGATGCAGTTAAACAGATAACCCACTAAAAACTCTCAAAAGTGAGTTTAGTTTAGATATGTTTGGAACCTTTCCAGAGTGCTAATTGTGATGATAACTTCTCACTGTGTTTTCAGTACAGCAAGGCCTATATTAAAGAGCTGGTCACCTGGTCCAAGCACTGAGTGGGTGGATATGTGTTCATTTTATCCAACAAGGATGGGTTTGTTCAATGGTGACTGTCCAGACTGGTATCACATTGAATGTTGTACCTGTACTGGCAGAAATATGTGAACAAATATCTGTCCAGTTGTTCGGCATGGGGTTATCATGGTCTCATAGGTTTATCCATAGTCTCATAGGGTTACCCATAGTCTCATAGGGTATAGTGTCATAGGGTTGTCATGGTCTCATAGGGTTGTCATGGTCTCATAGGCTTGTCATAGTCTCATAGGCTTGTCATGGTCTCATAGGGTTATCAAATTCTCATAGGGTTACCCATAGTCTCATAGGGTTATCATGGTCTCATAGGGTTATCCATAGTCTCATAGGGTTACCCATAGTCTCATAGGGTTACCCATAGTCTCATAGGGTTATCCATAGTCTCATAGGGTTACCCATAGTCTCATAGGGTTATCCATAGTCTCATAGGGTTATCCATAGTCTCATAGGGTTACCCATAGTCTCATAGGGTTATCCATAGTCTCATAGGGTTATCCATAGTCTCATAGGGTATAGTGTCATAGGGTTGTCATGGTCTCATAGGGTTGTCATGGTCTCATAGGCTTGTCATGGTCTCATAGGCTTGTCATGGTCTCATAGGGTTATCAAATTCTCATAGGGTTATCATAGTCTCATAGGTAGCTAATTGGTAGAATTTGGGGTGCCACTGCATTCAGTGGTCAATTGCTTATTGAAGTTATTCTTTTATTTTTGAAGAGGGCGAAATTAATGTATTTTGTAATATCAAGAAGCTTAGTTAAATCTGACCTGGGTTAATGAGCAATGGGCAATTAATGGCCCACACCAGACTGTTATCTATTCAGGGATACCAATATACATAGTAACCAAACAGCATGGGTAAAACCAGTGACATCTTCCACAGACAAGCATCCCCAATCGCTTAGATATGAATGCAAAATAAAAGCTGCAACACTTCGACCGAGTTTTAATGGCATAACTAGGGGAATCAATAAAAGGATTTAGACAGTAAATTTTATTATAGGCTTTTGCAAGGTTCAGTAATTATTTGAAAACAGGCTGATCTGGATGGTATTTTATTCTGCCTATTCCTGCCTCTTCAGTGCGTTTAGCAGATAGACTGCTTGATGATAATGATACATCTTGAGATCCTAATTCCTTCCCACCGCTATCCATTTCTAACAGTGATAAATTGCAGTTGAGGGATTGCTGTCATTACTGCACCTGGTACTTTGGCTCAAGCTTCATTGATGCCAGTTTCATTTTCTCACGATGCTGAGTGACTGTTGCTTACTGTATGTTTGCAGCTGTTGCAATACCTTCTTGGTGTTTCTTCTTCAATCGGTACTAAAGAAAGCTATATGTTTTTTTTTTTTTTTACCTTGTTTTATTGCTTAAAGCATCACTTGACAATGCACAAGGTGGTCGAACTCTCTTAGTATTAAAACAGGACAAAAAATGCACTGAACTCAAATAACCAAGTTAAACTTTTTTACCACAAAAAATACTTGGTGGTCAAGTTTTGAAGTACTGTAAGTCAACGTATTGTCCGTAATTCTTTTTTTTTTTTTTTTTTTTTTTTTTTTAGCAATTAAAGACATGCAGTAAACCAATTAAAATGACTGCGTTGAGGAAAAACCAACAAGAGGCTTTGAGCTTCACAAGGGTGCACACTTGAGCGGGCACAAACTATTTCTAATATCCATTCTTTTTATTTTGACTTTGAAAAAGGATTAGAGATACACAAACCCCCCAAGGCAGCAGCCCGCTGTGTGGACCCCGATGGCTGTATATTCAGAGGTTCTCAATCACATAACAGGCATTCCTCAATCCGCCAGCCAGTGGAAATGAATGCTGTTATGGTAGAAACACTGGACCACAGCTGGGTCCTTAAAGCAGCACCACCTGAGATTTTCAAAGCTCTTTCCTCGTATTGGCACCACAGATATCACAGCTGGTCTCAGTTTTCTCCAATTGAAACTCTTTAATTTGTTGCTTGTATTTAATACCTCTGTTTGGAACCTGCGGGTCATTTGTGTACCGCGCTGTAGATGGAAAGTTTTGGGCTGCTGTTTCCTGGTACTTAAACACTTCATGTGTTGTACTTAAATAGAATAAAATAAAACAAGGGAAGAACGAAAAGATTCTCAGTGCAATACAATGGGGAATAGTAACAATGTTCATAAAGCTAATAAGAGGTAAGGCAATAAATTGACAATGCTCAAGGTAGTACAAATCTCTTAGTTATGAAGTAGGTAGAAGAACAACAGATTTTGTTTGCCCGTTGACATCAAAGGACCAAAGAAGATTTTACTGCAAATCTGTTTTACTGTTTGTCCTCCTTTTAAACTATGGCGAGCCTAAGGTTTCAGTGACCCTGGTTATCACTAATCTTGGACTAACTAATGTTAACTTGGGTAAGATTAGTGTTAATCAGGGTCTGAGAAATTGCTCTAATGTTTAATTCCACAACTGAGAGAAGGCACTCCACCAGCATACATCATCCAATGTGTGTTGTGAGAATGGACATGTTGGGTCGTTTTTAAATAAAACTTTTTGTGCTGTGGTTCAAAATGAACAAAGAGAAATCAAAAAGAACAATAAATAAAAGTAAAGACGTCCTGTATAAATAGGAAAGATAAAATGCGAGAATACAAATGGGTTCTGACCTTTAGTGGTGCTGCGCAGTAATGGCACAGCTTGGAGTCCCAATCAGCTAATCAGCAAGCAGGATTTATTTCCTCCATTGTCTCACACATAATGCATCGTAATTCACAAAAACAAATTACCCACCTGCAATGAGCCATTGCACAATCAGGAGGTCACCATCTGCAAAGGGCCTCCTTCAAGCCTCTTGTCAGTTGATTAAAGCTGCAAGATTTGTGACCATAGTTGACTTTCTTACGGCACCAACATATTGATTTGTATTTACAAGTATCATCGTAAATCTTCTCATTACCCACACAGCATTATACCACACATGCATCTTCAAATGATGTCTTTGTAAATGTGGAGCAAAGATTGCTCTTCCAGCCTAAACCCTGAAATCAATCTGGCACAAGGTCACAGGTTCCATTTGATTAGGAAAACACTTCAGTGAATCGTCATGATTGTCTACTGCAATTCGTTTTAGGCAATGCAAACCCTAAACTTTGTGGAAATGCCTTCTGGGATTTCCCAGCTGCTTTGGGAGGCGTGTAGTGTAACATGACAGACTGGACATGTCGCAGTGACCATGCACTCTCCAGGGGTTAGCCAGTGCCTCACACAGCACTGTCAGGTACACCTGAGTCATGTGATTCTCCCATTCACACAACATGGAATCAAACAGCTACAAATGTAAACAAAATCGCTTAAACATGTCAGTTGTTAAAACGACCCCCTCTTTCTTTCTTTCCAAATTCGAATTTCAAATAACTTCTTTTCCTGGTTTTAACATTTAGAACTCAATCCGATACAGCCTGATGGAGACTCCAGCAGTGGCATCATGTAATACATTTTACATGATTTAAAATTCAATAGTTTTCTTTTTAAACAAAGGCAATGTTACTATTCTCATTAACAGGGCTGGCAATATCACTTGAGCACTATTGTTTTCTGCCTGCCTATAGATTGCCTATTGTTTTCATGTCACACGTCTGTCGTCATTTGTTGCAGACAGATTCAAGATTAATGGCAATGTGCTTTTGTTTCCCCAGATTGTTCACAGGACTCTTGCAGCAATGCTGGGCTCTCTGGCTGCTTTGTCTGCATTGGCTGTGATTGGTGATGTAAGGTTTGATATATCTACTCATTTGTATCCCTTTAAAGTCAATAATCTCTGCAAAGGAAGTTCACAAAACAACTCTCTTTACTATGTCATTTCATGTCTATTATCACCCAGTAATGGCTCTTTGATCAATATATTATGAAAGTTCAGAGATGTGTAATTTGGCTGTAATGCAGATTGCTCTGTCCAATGCTTTAAATAATAAACAAAACTATTGCTAATGCTTAGAATCTGCAGTGCAATTGGGTTAAAAGGCTTGATAATCACTACTTTTAACCCTCCAGTTTGAGATGCATACACGTTATCTTTTCCCTGTATTATTCTACAGTATATGAAGCATGATGAAACATTACCTATAAGAGACTCGAGTATCATATTCTACATGAGAAACACTACCTATAAGTTACTCCAGTCTCATACATGAGAAACACTACCTATAAGAGATTCCAGTCTCATACATGAGAAACACTGCCTATAAGAGACTCGTGTCTCATACATGAGAAACACTACCTATAAGAGACTCTAAACAAACCTTTCCACTAGTGCCCTGATCAGTGTAATGATCCCAGTATCTGACCCACTCCTCTCACCCCCTTACTGTTGTGAATAGCCCTTGTATTTTTATGCTGGACTTGCTCCCTGTCAGCTGGTAGGTGTTTGTGTAGAGGTTTGTAAATGGAAACCCTTCCTTATTTGTGCATCACCCTGGCATTTATTATAATTTACTTTATTAAACTTGTATTTGTTTCCCCTTCGCTTACTGCATGTTTTCTACAACTCCCAGGTGCTTTTTGTTTTTATGTGGTTGGTTGTACAATCAAAGCCTAATTAACAGACTTGTAGGTCCTTGGGAACCCACTCTTCTCTCAATTGAGTTGTTTGTACAAAGTCTTCGCTAGGCGTTTTGCAAGTAGCAATAAAAATGTTGCTTTTGAAAACAAGGGTGTGTTTTTCAACGTCCATCTTCTCTAAAAATACAGCTGCTGAAAATCAGGCTGTGGGCATCCTTCAGATGTATGTAGGTGTTTATGATCTGTCATTCAAATGGCAGTTTCTCATCTGAGAAAAGTGTGTGCTTTACTGCAGGTCAATTTGGAGAAGTAATTTGTAGAAGACAGGTGCTCTATTGCAATACAGCTGAATCTCTGAGACCTGTGTATTTTGGCGAGTGAGTGTCTCATTGGCTGTGGCGCTCCCGTGGATTAGGGAGGCAAAACCAGCAGAGACTGCTTCTCCTCATCGTGCTACAGCGAACCCCGCTGTCCAGACCCCCAGAGAGCTCATAGCGGACACCTGCAGGGCTGGCCTTTGTCCTCCAGAGGCCGGTAGCTGACAGCTGCTCTCGAGTTCCTGGGTGTAAAAGAGGAAGCTGGCTCGGCCGTGGGATCGGAGGATGCCCACTGAACCTCCGGATATCCTGAGCTGTGTGGGGAATTGCTGCAGTGAGGAGAGAAAATAATTGGACGTTCCAAATTGGGGAGAAAATCGGGGGTAAAATAATTGGGCACACTAAATAAAAATAATAATAATAATAAAAAAGAATAAATAATTGTCTGCACTTTTATGCACAACCTTTTTATAACAAAGCTGATTTCCTTGACACTGTTTGTTATTTAAGCTCATTCAAGTAGAGTATATGAATACATGAGTATTAACCACAGTGTGCGTTTGCAGGCTAATCGCCAAGTCGATGATTCTGCAGGATTGACTGATGATTGCATTCTTTGATTGCAGAGGCCAAGCCTGGTTACAGTGGTGGAGGGGATTGATTATGGAACCCTTGCGCTATTGTTTGGCATGGTAATTACAATCTTTACAGCAGGGAATCAAATGGGTTTACAAAAGCACAAGTGTTTTTAAATAGATTTTTTTTCATTTGTCAAATGCCCTATATCTCCAGAGGTGTGTGCAGGATATTAGTTAGGTGGATGAAGCTCACATATGTGGGCTATCATTATGACATTACAGGCCAGCAGTGTAAAGCCCCTTTCACAGTGGTACTCCTTTCAGGGTCCTGACCTGGGTTCTGGCTCCCTGGGTCACAATCCCGCGTAGTGTGAAACCATGTAGCATGGCGGCCGTTCGCAAGCCGATGAAATAACAAACAGCCGTGCCTGCGTGAAGGTTTCACTTCCAAAAGGAACATTTCTCTTTATTCTGTTTAGCCATATTTTTGTTGATTTTGAGACACACCATGATCCAGATTGCAGCAGGGATGAAGAAACATTTGCTCTAATCAGCATTTGAGCCGATTGTTCAATCCAGAGAAGCTAGGATGGAAGCGTCTGTAACAAGCTGCTTCCGGGGCATTGATACGCACGTTGTGTATTTGCTTCTGTCACCCAGGTCGACCCGGCTTTATCAAAAGCAGTGTGAAATCGCATAGCTGACCCGCATGACACCGGGTCCCAACCCGGGTAGGTTCTGACCCGGGTAGAGCATGCCAGTGTCAAAGGGGCTTAAGCAGTTTCAGCCCTATTGTAAATGTACTGCAAGGTCTTCCGGTCTACCAGGCAATTAAAAAAATGAAATAGTGGCAGCTAATTCTTCTTCTTTAAGAAGGCCTGTCATTATCATTGCCGGGCCCTTTGCATTCTCCTTTATGAATAATGCTATTCACTTTTAATATTCGCACTTCATTCTGTTATTATGCGCTGCACAAACAGGCATTTTCTAATGAAAGGTCAGATGCAAATGCAGGTCCTTTGTCTTCCAGTCTCTGATTAATAACAATGAGCAGAGCTGATTGATTGCATGTGAATGTGTATTTTAAACTGGGACTGCACTGTAGACAAGCCGCTGGTAATTCATGCTCTTGTGATGACTCTAACTAACAATAGCGCAGAAATATACACCATACAAGCTTTTAGAAACCATTTGAAAAGGCTTTTTACTTCTTTCTAATCATTTATAAAATGACATGGAACTTTACATGGCACACTGATACTATACATGCTGTACACTCGTACACTCAAATTGCATTTGTGGAGAAAAAAAAGAATGCAATAAAGATCCTGAATAATATGTATCCCTTCTGCATGTTGGTGTCCTTACTGCCCATATCATCTTCCTAGTTATGTAATGATAGTGCTGTCACACACAGAGTTTGTATCCGGTATGCATTTCTTAAACTTCTAATGAATAATCTGATACACGGCAAATGTTGTTTTTAATGTCTGTTTGTTTCTGTATTCTGCTTAGATGATTTTGGTGGTAATATTTTCAGAAACTAGATTTTTTGATTACTGTGCTGTCAAGGTAAGCTCATTGAGATATATATATTTTTTCAATTGTCATGGAGATTAATAAAAACTTAATTCATAACTTCAGCGGCCAACATTTAAGAGAATACAATGAGGTTTTGGGTTTAGTTGTAATGGTTATTATTTCTCAGTATGGTAGAGGAATGTCAGGAAATGGAAGGTATTGTGGAATGGCCTTGCTCAGTTGCTGTAATGTTTTTCATTTACTTACAGACAAGAAGCCAAACAAAATCAATACCCTATACTAAACCATATCAATAGCTAAAAACAAGTTCTCCAGCGCACAAGGATCAGTTAAGACTTTTCGAAGTTATATCTCTGAACATTGTCATCTTGTCTGTAAAAAGTAGCTGTCAGCCAGGTCTTAAACACACCAGTATGTTATACAGGTCATCAAAACACCAGTATATTATCATAGCAGTTACTTACTAGCTTTTCTAGTGGCCTATGTGTGACAATCAGAAAGATTTCAAGAGGAAGCGTGCTTTTAGTGGTGAAAGTCCCTGCTTAATCCCTCTGAAGGGTTGCAGTCTGTGTGTGCTCCTGTATTGGAAGAATACGAATGCATAATGTCTTGTAGTGCTGCTCCACAGGTTTGCCATCATTCACTGTCTGGTGAGGTTGCGAGCACATGCAAACCGTGACATTTTAAATGAGCAGCAGCATATTAAGTGCCTTAAAGGTGTGCAAATTAGATTTGCTGGAACAAATTCAACTTGGCATGGTAAACCTGTTGAGATGTGTTCACTGTATGAAGTAGGAAATGTTCATGCACTATCTGCTGCGTAACTTTAGATCGCAGTGTTTGGGTTTCTTGAGAATGCCAGTGGATGATACGCGGATCTTAAATCATGAATAGCTGCAAAATGTCTTCTGTATGCATCCCGTACATGTCGTACACAGAAGCCTAGGATCGTAAATTGTGGATTATATACTGTAACTTTCAAACCTTATGCAAAGTAGACATTACATCTACACAAACTCATTTCTAATATGTGGAGATAAAAGGAGAGGAAGGAGGCTCAGAAACGATGCCTCCCTTAGATCAGTACATGATGTTGACCACTGATGAATTACAATCTATGATAATTCATATTTCAATTCACACATTTTGATCTCATGCAGCTAAAACAGTAAATAATGTAATTGATGTTCTGTTGTATTCTCTGTGTTTGTCAGATAAGCAAGGTGCTTCACAAAACGAGCACGCTTCCTATTTGTTTGGCATGGTTTGTTGGAATTTTGAAAGCGTACCAAGACTGCAAAGTGTTTGAGTGGGCTGTTCGAGTACTTCATGATCCCTTCACTAGTGCAATGTCCCCAACTTCCTGCAGAGTGGAGATGGATCTCAGCGTGTTATTAGAGAAGGATTGACCGGGCAAAGAGCAATGCCCTTTTCTATACATGCAGCGGCACAGAGAGAGGTTCATTTAGAGGAGCCTGCCCTGCCCTTTGTAAAGATTGATCATTATGAACTTGGTATCGTGCCTTTTGCATTAGGCATATATTACGACCAGATAAAAGAAGCAGCTTGTTAGTTAAGAGCCATCTGCTAGAAGAGTGAATGTACTTGTACGTATTGTGCAAATCCTGTGAGTTATGCAAATCACTAAGGTAAACGGCTCTGGCAGCCACAGACAGTATTTTCCTGGGTCTGTAAATTGGCTTCTCTTGGGGAATATTAGCATTCTCTTTTCTGTTGTTATTTCTTTTAACATTTATGTGACCATTAATTTGGAAAGAAGAGCAGTGTACTAATGAGGCCAGCCGTGCATCCGAAAGGCATTCAGATGCAGTGTTACTGCAACAGCCAGTTATCCTTTCCAATAATTAATAAGAAGGTCTGGAATATGGGCTTGACCTTCCATTCTGAAAAATCTTGGACACAACGGACCAGACTTATCAAGGTCTCTTTACACAAAAAAGCAATTTGTGCGGTTTATTTCCCAGACACAGTATAAACTGTTAGGTCTAGTAAACAATCTGGAAGGTTAATTTAAGAACCTCAAGTAGTTATCAGTTATTTTTCTTATAAATAAGAGTAAGTAGCTTTAACAAAAACTGTTTAGCCTTAGACAAGATGTACGTCCTCCATTTGAAGGCCTGTGGGATTCTGGGGTGTGGCTGCCCTCTGTCTTACCATTCATCTCATGAATAGTGTATTTTTCTCCTATAGGCTTACCAGCTCTCCAGGGGAAGGGTGTGGCCCATGATTATCATTCTCTGTCTCACTGCTGCCATTCTGTCTGCTTTTCTGGACAATGTTACCACTATGCTTCTCTTCACCCCAGTCACAATAAGGTAACCCTTGTTACAGGTGTCTTCTAAGAAGCTCTGCTGCAGGGCTTCATGATGCAGCTTGCCAAGGGGTTGCAAGATCAGAATGCAGTTTTAATAGCAATTATCTGTAACTTTCCTGAGACCTCATTACCATAGAAAGAACTCGAATACCAGGAAATCCATACCGCTGAGTATTGCCTTTGGAGTCTTTTAAATGAGTTTCATACATCTTTGCTTAAGCTCAAGTTAATGGAAACAATTGTATTTAAGTCTGGTGTTGTAGCAATTTAAATTTGATCTCCTTTTTCGCCACCAGTTGTAGATCTGATCATTATATTGACCAGTAAAAAGTGTTAGTTTTCTCCTTTTCTGGGCTCATGATTTAAGAGTGAAGGTGGTAAACATTTGGGGTTTTTTATTATTATTATTATTATTATTATTATTATTATTATTATTATTAATAATGCCTCCTTCATATTCTAGCTTGCTAAATCACTTTCATTCTGATTTGCATTAATAGTTTAGCTAAAAAAAAAAAAAAACATATTCTTAGCATCATCAGTTCTCTAATTTGAACCTAACCTATGAATCTGAAATACTAAGATTAGAAATGTAATGAATGTATTCTTTACAGTAACCCCCCTCCTGTCTAGCCCATGTGACTTAACCTCCTTGTGCTCCGTCTTTCGGGTGAGACGTAGTTGTAAGTGACTCTGCAGCTGATGCATAGTTCACACACCCTAGTCTCTGTAAGTCGCCTTGGATAAAGGTGTCTGCTAAATAAACAAATCATAATAATAATAATAATAATAATGGTACTGCACAGTTCAGTTCTATTACTTTCTCGAAATCCAGTATTTCCAAATATGGCTTATTTCATGTCCACTATCCTTTTTGTCCCTAAATCCTTGCATATAATCCTGTAACCTATTGTGTGGAATCATCATGCACTGTTTATCACAGAAGAATTCTCAAATGTGCACCTCCGCTGTCAAGTGACAGGAAATTCCCCTGATCCAAAAAGAATGCTGGATCGTCAACGCAGGATTATATGCTCTGATTTAATGCAAGATTAACCTACAGTAAGAAGGCTATTAACAGGCATTAGCGGAGTCTTTGGTGGAGTTGCTGCTGCTGCTGCTGTGAAAATAGATGCATTTCACACGTGTTAGTAAAGCACAGCAGCATGGCAGGTGCTGGAGCTGTACATTGGTTCATTAAAAGGACTCTTAAACTCATTTCATATCCTACCAATAATTGTCTGGATTCGCATTCTGTTTGCATGGTTTGTCATCCGGACGCATTTCGAAGCACAATAACCCAGCTTGAAATATTGCAAATGAAGTGAAGGGTTAAAGCAGTCTAATCAAGACTTAAGGGCTTTTCTGTGTCTGTGCTTTACCCTGCAGGTTGTGTGAGGTGCTTAATCTAGACCCGAGGCATGTCCTGATTGCAGAAGTGATTTTCACAAACATTGGAGGAGCTGCCACAGCTGTCGGGGATCCACCCAAAGTGATCATCGTCTCAAACCAAGACCTGCAAAAGAAAGTATGCAATTCTTACTATGCTACTTGTGGCAGTAGGGGGCGTACAGTAGCCTAGAATCCTCTGTGGCTTGAGATCTTCTTGCCCGCTTGTAATTTAGGCATTTCTTAAATATTTTATAGACCCCTAATTTTAGTAACGGGCAATGTGGAGCTGCTCTCCAAGGAATCATTTACCAAAACGCATCCTGACTAAGATGTAGCTTGTACATTCATTTTGTGATGCCTTCATTACCGCTCAGGAACTTTAACTGTTGAATGCCCAAATTCTGTTTTTTTTTAAGCATTTTGAGGACAACTTGCCAAGCACGTGAAATGATGGAAATCCTTTAATCTAAGTAATAGGAACAGTATGGGGGATTAATGCCCTGCTACACTGTGCACTCGCCTTCCACCTTTGACCTTGCTGCTGTGAGTCTTTAACATATTGTTATAAAAACATCAAGCACACGCACACGGACGCACGCACGCACACACACACCCTCACCCTCACCCTCACGCGCGCACATACACACACCCACCCTCACGCGCGCACACACACACACCCACCCTCACCCACACACACACACACACACTCTCACCCTCACACACACACACACTCACCCTCAAACACACACACACACACCCTCAGACACCCTCACACACACACTCACACTTACCCTCACACACACCCTCACCCTCACACACACACACACACACACACTCTCACCCTCACACACACACCCCCTCAGACACACTCACACACACACTCACCCTCACACAACCACACTCACACTCACACACACTCACTCACACCCTCACACACGTACTCACCCTCACACACACACATACTCTCACCCTCACACACACACACTCACTCTCACACGCGCACTCACCCTCACACACTCACTCTCACACTCTCACACACGTGCACACACACACTCTCACACTCACACACACCCACAAACTCACACTCACACTTACACTCACTTTCACACACACTCTCACACACATATGCACACACTCACTCTCACACACGCACTCACCCTCACACACATCCTCACACTCACATTCACACACACTCACCCTCGCACACACCCACAAACTCACACTTACACTCACCCTCACACACACTCTCTCACACACATATGCACACACTCACTCTCACACACGCACTCACCCTCACACACATCCTCACACTCACATTCACACACACTCACCCTCGCACACACCCACAAACTCACACTTACACTCACCCTCACACACACTCTCTCACACACATATGCACACACTCACTCTCACACACGCACTCACCCTCACACACATGCACACACTCACTTTCACTCACCCTCACTCTCTCTCACACGCACACACTCACTCACTCTCACCCTCCACACACACACACACACACACACACACACACACACACACACACACACACACACACACACACACACACACACACACACACCACAAGGGAGTCACTCATTCAGTTCATACTTTATGACAAAGGCATTTTCGGTTTTTATTAGTGATCACTTGATGGCCCTATTTGCAATACAGGTTATAACATTTTTGCAACGAGTCCTTGAGATTTTAAATCCGGGAAAAGCAATTTAACTGAACTTGCTTTTTGTGTTTGGTTTGAATTAAAATAAACCCGAAAACAAAGAACCCTATGTTCCCAATCTTCTCTGTGCCCTACTCATTCCACGTCAGATCAGCACACTTTTTATATGACCTCATCTGACTTTAATGCAAACCACCACAGAAGATGGGAAGGTACGTGTTGCAAGTGCTGTGGACCAGTATCTTCATTGCACCTTTGTGAATGTCTAATCAGATGAAGTGTCGTGTACAGCAGTCTGTGTGTAGGACAATTATATTGATCTCTCACATAGAAGCAGGAAACACTGCAGCTTTATCAGACTATTTAAGGTGTTTGTTATCTTGTGAGCCCACGGTGAAAATAAATCTGATTAACAAAACAATGTAAACAAACTAGGGTGTAAATAAGGTCTGCTGAATGTGCACAGACCGAACCGTGGTGAAATGTTGTGAATGTGAACTTTATTGTGGAGCCCCGCAGCTTTCATTTTGACTTCCTGTTCCTCAGTTTTCTCCGCTCCTCTGAAGATTTCCTACTTTGTCAGCAGAAGCTGTTGAGCTTTAGGGTTTTCTTAAGGGCAGACGTTACCTCTGGCAATCTACAAATCCATTTGAAATAAACCCTCTGCGCTGAGGAGGGTACAGGAAGCAGAACACTTCAAAGATGAAAAAAAGAAAAGAAAATATTTTTTCCTTTTGGACCGGGTTGGGGTAGGTGTGTATTAGGGGTGCAGGAATTGAACGATATGCGTATTACAAGAGACACTCCCAGTTTGACTTGAGTTCCTGCAATTTCTTGTTACATTACGAAGTGTGTTTCTGCCCACCACATTCACAGGCTACTGCTGTTGCATAGAGGGTTGCTTTATTTCACTGTTTGGATAACCTGGAATAAACAGTTTAGTTGCAGGTGTTTTCTTTTTATTTCCTGAGTTCACACTTCACGTTCATCATGTGTCAATGCATGGAGCTCACGAGACTCGACTCGGTGATGTTTGGAGGATTGTCAGGTGTTTTTTCATCATGTGTCAATACATGCAGCTTTTAGATTTGTCTCAGTGATGTTTGCAGGATTGTCAGGTGTTTTGCACGGTCCTCTTTTAGATTCTTCTCGGTGGTGTTTGCAGGATTGTCAGGTGTTTTGCACGGTCCTCTTCTTTTAGATTTGTCACGGTGGTGTTTGCAGGATTGTCAGGTGTTTTGCACGGTCCTGTTCTTTTAGATTTGTCTCGGTGGTGTTTGCAGGATTGTCAGGTGTGTTTTGCACGGTCCTCTTTTAGATTTGTCTCGGTGGTGTTTGCAGGATTGTCAGGTGTGTTTTGCATGGTCCTGTTCTTTTAGATTTGTCTCAGTGATGTTTGCAGGATTGTCAGGTGTTTTGCACGGTCCTCTTTTAGATTCTTCTCGGTGGTGTTTGCAGGATTGTCAGGTGTTTTGCACGGTCCTCTTCTTTTAGATTTGTCACGGTGGTGTTTGCAGGATTGTCAGGTGTTTTGCATGGTCCTGTTCTTTTAGATTTGTCTCGGTGGTGTTTGCAGGATTGTCAGGTGTTTTGCACGGTCCTCTTCTTTTAGATTTGTCACGGTGATGTTTGCAGGATTGTCAGGTGTGTTTTGCACGGTCCTCTTCTTTTAGATTTGTCTCGGTGGTGTTTGCAGGATTGTCAGGTGTTTTGCACGGTCCTGTTCTTTTAGATTTGTCTCGGTGTTGTTTGCAGGATTGTCAGGTGTGTTTTGCACGGTCCTCTTTTAGATTTGTCTCGGTGGTGTTTGCAGGATTGTCAGGTGTTTTGCACGGTCCTGTTCTTTTAGATTTTTCTCAGTGATGTTTGCAGGATTGTCAGGTGTTTTGCACGGTCCTGTTCTTTTAGATTTGTCTCAGTGGTGTTTGCAGGATTGTCAGGTGTTTTGCACGGTCCTGTTCTTTCAGATTTTTCTCAGTGATGTTTGCAGGATTGTCGGGTGTTTTGCACGGTCCTCTTCTTTTAGATTTGTCTCGGTGTTGTTTGCAGGATTGTCAGGTGTTTTGCACGGTCCTGTTCTTTTAGATTTGTCTCGGTGGTGTTTGCAGGATTGTCAGGTGTTTTGCACGGTCCTCTTCTTTTAGATTTGTCTCGGTGGTGTTTGCAGGATTGTCGGGTGTTTTGCACGGTCCTGTTCTTTTAGATTTGTCTCGGTGTTGTTTGCAGGATTGTCAGGTGTGTTTTGCATGGTCCTGTTCTTTTAGATTTGTCACGGTGGTGTTTGCAGGATTGTCAGGTGTTTTGCACGGTCCTCTTTTAGATTTTTCTCTGTGGTGTTTGCAGGATTGTCAGGTGTTTTGCATGGTCCTGTTCTTTTAGATTTGTCTCGGTGGTGTTTGCAGGATTGTCAGGTGTGTTTTGCATGGTCCTGTTCTTTTAGATTTGTCACAGTGATGTTTGCAGGATTGTCAGGTGTGTTTTGCACGGTCCTCTTTTAGATTTGTCTCGGTGGTGTTTGCAGGATTGTCAGGTGTTTTGCACGGTCCTGTTCTATTAGATTTGTCTCGGTGTTGTTTGCAGGATTGTCAGGTGTTTTGCACGGTCCTCTTCTTTTAGATTTGTCTCGGTGTTGTTTGCAGGATTGTCAGGTGTTTTGCACGGTCCTGTTCTTTTAGATTTGTCTCGGTGGTGTTTGCAGGATTGTCGGGTGTGTTTTGCATGGTCCTGTTCTTTTAGATTTGTCACGGTGGTGTTTGCAGGATTGTCAGGTGTTTTGCACGGTCCTCTTTTAGATTTTTCTCGGTGGTGTTTGCAGGATTGTCAGGTGTTTTGCATGGTCCTGTTCTTTTAGATTTGTCTCGGTGGTGTTTGCAGGATTGTCAGGTGTGTTTTGCACGGTCCTCTTTTAGATTTGTCTCGGTGGTGTTTGCAGGATTGTCAGGTGTGTTTTGCATGGTCCTGTTCTTTTAGATTTGTCACGGTGATGTTTGCAGGATTGTCAGGTGTGTTTTGCACGGTCCTCTTTTAGATTTGTCTCGGTGGTGTTTGCAGGATTGTCAGGTGTTTTGCACGGTCCTGTTCTATTAGATTTGTCTCGGTGTTGTTTGCAGGATTGTCAGGTGTTTTGCACGGTCCTGTTCTATTAGATTTGTCTCGGTGTTGTTTGCAGGATTGTCTCCACCTCTGTGGAGATTGAGAGAGGGGAGTGTTGTTTTTCAGGCTGTTGGCATGAGCAGGAACCATGTCCTTAACAGCAGATTGATTGTAGGATTTAAGTAACACTGCATACTCTTAGCTGAAGTAATCTGTTAAGCTCCAATCACCCGTTCAGTCCTTGTTGAAAATGAAACTTTAATGAAAGCCCCCTCTACATACTAATGAATGGATAATACCAGGTATCTCTGTGGCTTAATGACAATGACTGTAGCCAAGTGTGCTACATGAATGAGCCATGCCATTCTGGATTAGGAGACCACAATACAATATACAAGGTTACCATTGCGCATAGGGCTGTTTTCTAAGGTCAACCACTTTTAGTTTATATTACTAATATTATTTTATTATTTAATTATACAACTTGACCCACGCTGTGACACAATACACTGTGTGTGTATATGTGTATATATATATATATATATATATATATATATATATATATATATATATATATATATATATATATATATATATAATTTATATTGTGCTTGTTGTATAAACACAATACCCATTAACAGTTAGGGGAGTTTGGTTCGCTGGTTAATTCTTTCTTGAGGGTACCCTTAAACATCCCAATCTTTCATCTGTCCGCATTCCTGGAATAACTACAGCACTGCATGGATGTACAGGAGTATCCTCTATCCTCTATTCCTGCCACAGCTAACCTGGATTGAGGTTTGGTGTTTGGTAAAGCCTGATGCTTAATTGAATTCCAGTGTCATGGACAGTGTGGCGCACACGACAATGCAGAGTGTGTAATTCCAGCGTCTTCATTCATGGACAGTGTGGCGCACACGACAATGCAGAGTGTGTAATTCCAGTGTCTTCATTCATGGACAGTGTGGAGCACACGACAATGCAGAGTGTGTAATTCCAGCGTCTTCATTCATGGACAGTGTGGCGCACACGACAATGCAGAGTGTGTAATTCCAGTGTCTTCATTCATGGACAGTGTGGAGCACACGACAATGCAGAGTGTGTAATTCCAGCGTCTTCATTCATGGACAGTGTGGCGCACACGACAATGCAGAGTGTGTAATTCCAGTGTCTTCATTCATGGACAGTGTGGAGCACACGACAATGCAGAGTGTGTAATTCCAGCGTTGTCTTCATTCATGGACAGTGTGGCGCACACGACAATGCAGAGGGTGTAATTCCAGCGTCTTCGTTTTCATTCTTGGGAATATTCCTCTGAGTCTTAACCCAACAGTGAAACAGAACCCTAAATTAAATCTATAAGAAACCAGTCCGGTAGACAGATGTTTCCTCGTTCTTCCTTCCTGAGACGGGCTGGCTATCCAGGTTAAAAGGAATTGTTGTCCTCTCTGTTGAATAGGCAGTTTCATTAGTTTAGCTATATAAAACTGAACCGCCAGAATGTGAGTTACACACTGGAGAAGTGAAATTGAATGGGGTATTTCAAATTAGGGAGAAACTGAATCTTATAAAAAGAAATCAAACTTGGTTAGCACTGCCTTGTTAAAAGCTGCTTTGATTTTGATGGTCCTTGGAATCTTTGAGTTGGGTCATGAACAAAAAGCATTGTAATTGGGTGATTTCGGTGATATTTCTTTGTAAAACACGAATCATAGTGGTTTTCAAAAGAGATTGTCTGACTTGTGTCAGAAGGTTTTATGTACGCGGGAAATAATAAATCCTCCACTAAGTCGTTAGATAGTTTTGCACACTTTTTTCAGGTAACACTTTAACATTAGGTGCCTAATTACTGTGTATTTACATAGTAATTACATACTTACACATAATTACAATGTTATTACGCATAGTTACAATGCTCTTAACATGTAAATCTTTTTGCACCATACAGTACACAATTGTATGAGAAGGGTTAGGATTAGGGTTATGTCATGCAAACAATGTTACAGAATTCCGTTGTAACTATGCATAATAACATTGTGTAATGTGTTTAGGAATTAGCTACAATGTAAATGCATGGCAATGAGAGACCCTTCATGTAAAGCTTTTCCTTTTTGAAATGCTGTTCTGTTGTTTCAGGGGATCGATTTTGCAGCGTTCACAGGGCTCATGTTCCTGGGAGTAACTCTTATTCTAATGACGTCCTTTCCATTCCTGAGGCTGCTTTATTGGAATAAAAAACTGTACAACAAGGAACCTGGAGAGATTGTTGGTAAGTTTGTCTTTTTGCATGTCCCATTGCAGGATTTGATGTTGCTGCACTTGCAGGTATCTCAACACAGAGTTTGCATTCTGTACTTCATTAGGAGCTTTGAAGGAAACTGATCCGCAGATAGACTAAATCTAATGTTGTTAACACCTGACAAACGGCACACTAAAACTGAGCCATTTGTTAAGAAGTAACAATTTTTTTCCCCTATAGATAAATACAGTATTTGACAAATCTTTGATTTACTCCCTTTAAGCTTATACAGTATCCCAAGACTGGCCAGCGGTTTCATTCTCCATGCATTTAATTTTGTACAAATATCTTATATCTTATTTGATAGCGCTCAATGTCTGCAGTAAATGGCTACACAGGGATGCACTTTTCAATTACAGTACCTTCGGTCTGGGTTTGGTACAGTCCTGTTAAAATGGTGTGGTGCAGCATTCATGCAGATGCAAATACAAAGCACCTTTGTACAGTGTGTGCCGTCTCTAGAGGATGGAATGAAAGGACATTTTAAAATCGTTTTTGAAAATTTTTCAAACACATACCTTCTAATTATTGTTTGTGTCTCATCTAAGAGTAAACCCCCCAGATGCAGCGATCAAGTTTAGATTTCTGGAAGTTATTCAGAAATGTTCAGTTACTTCTGTCTTGAGTTTCAGAAACAGTGATGTCATACCATGATCAGGTACCGTTAGGTTTATAATAAAAAATGCGAAAAATAACTTTTAAAATGTGTTTCATTCCTTATTGGGGGCTATACGTACTGTCACAAACAAATGAACCATAATGTGAAATAAAACACCCTCAGTTTTAATATTGCTTTCCTTTCACTTATTCATTTTCATTTACAATCTTTATTTTGAACAATACATTTATGAAGAGACTCCTCACATTGAAATGATTAAAAACAATAGAGGAAGAAAAAAACAAAGATTCATAACCGTTGCAGTGCTCATTATTCCCAGCAGGGAAAACCACAAATAAACTGGAATAACACCCTCTCCCCTCCATCCCTCAATCACACGACTGGAATGACCCTCCCCTTCCCTCTGCCCCCTCTCCCCTCCATCCCTCAATCACACGACTGGAATGACCCTCCCCTTCCCTCTGCCCCCTCTCCCCTCCATCCCTCAATCACACGACTGGAATGACCCTCCCCTTCCCTCTGTCTCCCTCTCCCCTCCATCCCTCAAACACACGACTGGAATGACCCTCCTCTTCCCTCTGTCCCCCTCTCCTCCATCCCTCAATCACACGACTGGAATGACCCTCCCCTTCCCTCTGCCCCCTCTCCCCTCCATCCCTCAATCACACGACTGGAATGACCCTCCCCTTCCCTCTGCCCCCTCTCCCCTCCATCCCTCAATCACACGACTGGAATGACCCTCCCCTTCCCTCTGTCTCCCTCTCCCCTCCATCCCTCAAACACACGACTGGAATGACCCTCCTCTTCCCTCTGTCCCCCTCTCCCCTCCATCCCTCAATCACACGACTGGAATGACCCTCCCCTTCCCTCTGCCCCCTCTCCCCTCCATCCCTCAAACACACGACTGGAATGACCCTCCTCTTCCCTCTGTCCCCCTCTCCTCCATCCCTCAATCACACGACTGGAATGACCCTCCCCTTCCCTCTGTCTCCCTCTCCCCTCCATCCCTCAATCACACGACTGGAATGACCCTCCCCTTCCCTCTGCCCCCCTCTCCTCCATCCCTCAATCACACGACTGGAATGACCCTCCCCTTCCCTCTGCCCCCTCTCCCCTCCATCCCTCAATCACACGACTGGAATGACCCTCCCCTTCCCTCTCTTCCCCCTCTCCTCCATCCCTCAATCACACGACTGGAATGACCCTCCCCTTCCCTCTGTCCCCCTCTCCTCCATCCCTCAATCACACGACTGGAATGACCCTCGCCTTCCCTCTGTCCCACTCTCCTCCATCCCTCAATCACACGACTGGAATGACCCTCCCCTTCCCTCTGCCCCCTCTCCTCCATCCCTCAATCACACGACTGGAATGACCCTCCCCTTCCCTCTGCCCCCTCTCCTCCATCCCTCAATCACACGACTGGAATGACCCTCCCCTTCCCTCTGCCCCCTCTCCCCTCCATCCCTCAATCACACGACTGGAATGACCCTCCCCTTCCCTCTGTCCCACTCTCCTCCATCCCTCAATCACACGACTGGAATGACCCTCCCCTTCCCTCTGTCCCACTCTCCTCCATCCCTCAATCACACGACTGGAATGACCCTCCCCTTCCCTCTGCCCCCTCTCCTCCATCCCTCAATCACACGACTGGAATGACCCTCCCCTTCCCTCTGTCCCCCTCTCCTCCATCCCTCAGTCACACGACTGGAATGACCCTCCCCTTCCCTCTGCCCCCCTCTCCTCCATCCCTCAATCACACGACTGGAATGACCCTCCCCTTCCCTCTGTCCCCCTCTCCTCCATACCTCAATCACACGACTGGAATGACCCTCCCCTTCCCTCTGCCCCCTCTCCTCCATCCCTCAATCACACGACTGGAATGACCCTCCCCTTCCCTCTGTCTCCCTCTCCCCTCCATCCCTCAGTCACACGACTGGAATGACCCTCCCCTTCCCTCTGCCCCCCTCTCCTCCATCCCTCAATCACACGACTGGAATGACCCTCCCCTTCCCTCTGTCCCCCTCTCCTCCATACCTCAATCACACGACTGGAATGACCCTCCCCTTCCCTCTGTCTCCCTCTCCCCTCCATCCCTCAATCACACGACTGGAATGACCCTCCTCTTCCCTCTGTCCCCCTCTCCTCCATCCCTCAATCACACGACTGGAATGACCCTCCCCTTCCCTCTGTCCCCCTCTCCTCCATCCCTCAATCACACGACTGGAATGACCCTCCCCTTCCCTCTGTCCCCCTCTCCTCCATCCCTCAATCACACAACTGGAATGACCCTCCCCTTCCCTCTGCCCCCTCTCCTCCATCCCTCAATCCTTCCCTTTCCATCTAATGAGAAACCTAATTGCTGTTGGGGTTACATTACCACAAAAAAAAAAATCCAGCCGTCCTAAAAAACCTTTGTGGGGGAAACAAAGAAGGGTAATCCGCTTTCATTCAGGGCGGGTGTTTAATTTGAGCATTACTGAGAGACACCCCAAGCAGTGCAAGAGACATGAAGCAAGCTGTATAAAGCTGTGACAGTAACTACCCAAGAGACTGAAGCTTCACTTTGTGTTGGGGAGACAACACCAGCTAGTGCTTGCAGACACAGCTTCCAAACAAGCTGCTAGGCTCCTGAGGCAATAATCCATATCTCGCCATTGTTCTGTAATTCTGTAAATTAAAAATTATACAAATCATCAAATCAAAAGCAAAGATGAAATGCAATTGGTGCAACTACAGGTAAGCTGTATTAACATGCAACATTGCAAATCGTACAGAAATATAGCATTCTATGCTTTGAAGTTCTCCGAACTAGACTTTTAATGATACAGTATCTGCACATAAAAGGGAATGCTCCCTTCAATGTCAGCCAAGTGCTCGCTTTGTGTTTTTCCACTGTATCAATGAATTATAAATAGGACTGGTTGTGTTGCCTCTGTGTTCATGACTTGCAGATAGAAGACAAATACTGTATGCAGTGCAATGTAACAGTGAAGTGATATTATATAGAAAAGATTACTAAACTCTTAGACAAGACTGCAGATCTCCATGGATTTCATATACCGGAGGCGGTAATGGTGTGTGTAAAAGTAAAGCTGCCTCGTGTGTATGTGTTCAGTGCAGCAATGTCCACACTGAAGAGCTCCTGCATAGTGTATTGGTCTCGGCTTCCATGTGCAGACTCTCCTCTTGATGGCACTCTTTGCTCTGCTCAGAATCAGACACATGACAATCGGCTTTAGTTCAAACTAAACTGATGACAGAAGCATGGTGTGGCAATTCCAGCTGTGTGAACGCTCACATAAAAACACACCTTACAAAACCCTTTAATCACTGGCTTAGCTCTTTAACAATACTAAGTTGCAAACATGTAAAATATATTTAATATATACCACATGCACATGCTTTTCAGCTTTGTCATTATTTCACTAGATTTTATATATATATATATATATATATATAATTAGGGCTGTCACTCGATTTAAGATTGATCGGTTAATTTAGTCTTTGTTTGGCTTTCTTCATGCTACAGTTGTAGTCAAAAGTTTACATACCCCAATGGAAATTTATAATCTGTAGAAATTTCTCGAAAACAAAAAATGTAGCAAAAGTTTTGTTTTGTCTACAATAATTTATTTCAGCAGTTTGTTTTTTAGCAAACTCCAAAAATGCTAATTCAAAAGTATTCATGCCCTTTGATGCTATGATCGCATTGTCTACAAGGTGCTAGAAATTTCAATGTTGAACCTAATTCTAAAAAAGTCTAGAAAATGCTGAATTGTAGCTGAACATTCGTAGAGAGTATAAAAGGGTTAGTATAGGATGATTGCTGTCATTACCAATATGTCAATATGGGGAAAAAGTAAAGAGCTATCTGAAGACCTTAGGCAGAATATGATTTATTGTTATAAAGCTGGAAAAGGATACAAGAAGATTTCTAAGCATTTGAGTATCCTGATTTCAACTCTTGGTGCTGTCACAACGCTCCCTCGGTCTGGAAGAAAGAAGGTTCTTTCACCAAGAACAAGTAGAAGAATTGTGAGGAAGGTTAATGGGTGGAGTGATGAAACAAAAATCAAGCTATTTGGTCATGCTGATAGTCGTTATGTTTGGAGATGAGGCATACAAAGAAATGAACATACCTACTGTCAAGCATGGAGGTGGTAATGTCCTTCTATGGAGCTGTTTTTCCTCTAATGGCACAGGAGATTTAGTTCCAATACATGGTAAAATGGTTGCTATAACATACCAAAAGATATTGGCCAATCATCTGAAACCCTCCGCTACAAAACTTGGTTTAAAGCGCAAATGGACATTCCAACACAACAATGATCCAAAGCACACATCAAAATCTACTTCAGAATGGTTAAAGAAGAATAAAATCAAGGTTCTGGAATGGCCCAGTCAAAGTCCCGATCCAACTGAGAATCTTTGGTTTGAGTTGAAGGCTGTGCACAAGAGAAGTCCTCAGAATTTGAATGGAACAATTTTTCGTTGAAGAATGGTCAAAAAATCACTAAAGAATCATGCCAAAAGCTCATTGACACATACCCTAATTGTTTAAAGATTATTGCTAAAGGTGCCTCAACTAGCTATTAATTTAATTTTCCTTGTCGGGGTATGAATAATTTTGAATTAGCATGTTTAGCAAAAAATTGCTGAAGTAAATAATTGTAGACTATTTCTTGTAATTTCTTGTAACTTTTTCCTCATCCACAAAGCAAAAGTTTTGCTACAAAATGTTTCCTCTAATTATTTGTTTTCAATAAATTCTACATTTCCATTGGGGTATGTACATTTTTTACTCTGTGTGTATGTGTGTATATAATATAATGTATGTTGACTAAGTGCAATAATACTGTATCTCTCTCGATGCACAACTGAGAAATCACACCATGAAGTCTAATCTGTTAATCATGGCTTGTATATTGATTTTGTTTCTCTGCACAGCCCTTATCCTGACATTATTTAAATGTGTGTAGACTAATGGGTTCCTGATAGAGATTGGGCATGCCAGCTGTACAGGCCCATTGAAACCCAGCATGCCTTTCAGCTTGGGGCAGGACGTGCTGCAGAGCCCCTGTGCTTGTGGCTGGCTAATGCAAATTAAACAAGTCCATGAAGTTCATCACGCTGAGCAATACATCAAGCAGCAGCACCTGACCTCCTTACCAGTCATGTGATGCCAGGGATCCTAAATCCAGCGCAGTGTGTGCTGTTTGCTCTGTACATGTACTGTGATGGGAATGCTGTGTTAGACGTTATTAATGGCACTAGCTTGATTGCACACCAACTCTTAATTGGTGCAGCGTTTGAACGGAATGGAACAATTTGAACAGGCTACACTCTTTAACATTCACATCAGTACTGTATGTGCGCAGATGGAAATAAGACCCCTATTGCACAGCAGTTTCACCCATTCCAGGTTTTGCTACAAGCTTGATTAGCCGCAGTGTGTATAGGTGACAAGCACAGGTGTGTCTTGTTAAACTCCTAATAAAACCAGGAAGGGATCAAACTGTTCTGCAATGGGAGTCTTATTTCCATCCCTGATGTGAACGTACACTGATGATTTGTATCCACACAATGCCACCCATTAATTCCTTGGCAGAAGCAAAAGGCCAAATATTGCTGAATATAAAGCAAAACGGAAAATAAGTGTTATGTTACAAAACTAGTAACTGACAAGTCAGAAATGTAATTCCATTTAAAGAGCAACTTGCTGATCTAATTGACCCTGAGCTTGCTCTCATGCAATTAGAATGACCCGTTGATGGAGAGACTGCACCAAAGCCAGTGGAGACCATGCTCTACACTCACACATTCATTTGAACCAGTTTCAAACGCTCCCAGAAATTCATTTCCAGAGAATAAGCCTCTAGGCTTTGTGTTCAGATGCAACTGCTGTTCCTGCCCTAATATTGGTTCATTGCAGTGTGTGAGACATTCTCTCTTAAAATACTCTGAAGTGATTCTAGTTTAAAATGCTGCTCCTGGAATTTTCTTGTAGTGTATTTGATATCCTTGAACAGAAATGAATTGAACTTTTGATGTATCCCGATTAGAATCCAAGAAAACCAAGATACATTTGAAATTAGTGACAAATAAAGCCAGAGCTGTTGACGTTGCTGCTGTCTGTGTTTCTCCATACAAGTTTGTTTTTAGTATACTTTTCTGTATTATAGTAAAACATGCAGTGTAATCTGTACAATATCTGCTTGATTTTGTATATGCCAGTTTCCTTGTTGTCACTTTACTGTTGTGTTCAGAACTAAAGCATGAAATCCATGTGTGGAGACTCACGGCTCAGCATTAACCCTGCCAGTCGTGAAGAGACTGCTGTGAAGTGTCTCTTGATGCACAAAGTGCTGACTCTGGAGAGCCTGCTGAGGAAGAAGCTGCAAACATTTCAAAGGTTTTTATTATTCATGTCTTCATCTGTGCTGGATGGCATGCAGATACCAATGTGCTAGCTTTGCCGTGTTCTGTGAAGGACAACGTCACATATCAAATACATGTACTTTTATATATAACTTTGATACAGTGCTCCAGTCATTGAGGTGCCATAAGCTGGAAGCTTATGCAATGCATTACAACTGAGCCCAAACCCCAATATTTATTTACATTCAGGACAAATTAACATCAGAAAATGTTGCCAGATTGAATTTTCATTCGCAGTAAATGATTGATTCCATTGCATAAAACAGTACAGTGAATGCATGACTTTAAGCATTTCTAGCACTGAGTAATCACTGCATTCGACCTGATTTTCTCAAGGTATATGCACAAAAACAAACCAACAACTGTTTAATGTTGCATTCCTAGTAACAAACAAAGACACAATGAGTTGTGTTTTCAAATGGTATTGTTTTATATTTTTTAATTGCCTTCTCCTGTAAACACCTTGCTAAATATAGCCTGTTGAATCCTATCAGATGCATAAATTCAGGCATGCTTTATCCTTATTCATTATACATCCAGTTAGGAAATATAATTCTGCAGCCTCAATTCATTTTGCATTCTTCTCTTCATAAGCCGACTTCATATGTTAAGATCAGTCTAACGGGACCCTACACTTTCATGTGTGACCTAATGTGGTGTCATTGTTATGGTCCTGTCACTTTTGTTTTCCAGATTAGAGACCTTCTGCGTTGATGTATTATTATCATTATTATTTATTTCTTAGCAGACGCCCTTATCCAGGGCGACTTACAATTGTTACAAGATATCACATTATACATTATTTCACATTATACAGATATCACATTATTTTACATACAATTACCCATTTATACAGTTGGGTTTTTACTGGAGCAATCTAGGTAAAGTACCTTGCTCAAGGGTACAACAGCAGTGTCCCCCACTGGGGATTGAACCCACAACCCTCCGGTCAAGAGTCCAGAACCCTAACCACTACTCCACACTGCTGCCTATAAAGTCACTCTATATTCAGCAGTGTGTTGATGTATTCACTGTATATTCAGCAGTGCGTAGATGTATTCACTCTATATTCAGCAGTGCGTAGATGTATTCACTCTATATTCAGCAGTGCGTTGATGTATTCACTCTACATTCAGCAGTGCGTTGATGTATTCACTCTATATTCAGCAGTGCGTTGATGTATTCACTCTATATTCAGCAGTGTGTTGATGTATTCACTGTATATTCAGCAGTGCGTTGATGTATTCACTCTATATTCAGCAGTGCGTTGATGTATTCACTCTATATTCAGCAGTGCGTTGATGTATTCACTCTATATTCAGCAGTGCGTTGATGTATTCACTCTATATTCAGCAGTGCGTTGATATGTTCACTCTATATTCAGCAGTCTATGTCTTGGAGCATTTGAAGTAGAGACTTGGACCTTAGTCATGTGTATGATTCATAACTGTGACTGTTATTAACCAGAGTGTGATGATAAGTAAAGTTATATTGTTAGGAGCTTGTCCCTATCCACTGTGTTTTGGATGGGTGACATTAACAATGATATTAATCGGATTTGACTGTACTTGGTTTAACACACAGTGTTATGCAGAACACTGCTGCATCCTGTCAATATATTTAACACAGTGTTTTGCAGAATATATATATATTTGCCAGTGATTTAAACTATGTTCAAATTGGCCTCCGTTATGTTTCAGGCAAATTTCACAAGAAGATAAAAACTGGGAAACTAATATTCAAGAACTGCAAAAAAAGGTAAGAAACAAACTGGGTACTGTGACTTGAGTTTTGAGAGATCTGCTGTACATTGTAACCTCATTGCAATGTGTTGGATGATTCTGATATTAATCAGATACTGTGACTTGAGTTTTGAGAGATCAGTCCTCTCTCACCACTGGTTCCATGAGGAAGTCTGCCTTTTATTAAAGGTAGAGCATTTCAGATGTGACAGTGTTTAGATCCTCTTTATTAAAGGTATTGCGTTTCAGATGTGACAGTGTTTAGATCCTCTTTATTAAAGGTATTGCATTTCAGATGTGACAGTGTTTAGATCCTCTTTATTAAAGGTATTGCATTTCAGATGTGACAGTGTTTAGATCCTCTTTATTAAAGGTATTGCATTTCAGATGTGACAGTGTTTAGATCCTCTTTATTAAAGGTATTGCATTTCAGATGTGACAGGGTTTAGATCCTCTTTATTAAAGGTATTGCATTTCAGATGTGACAGGGTTTAGATCCTCTTTATTAAAGGTATTGCATTTCAGATGTGACAGGGTTTAGATCCTCTTTATTAAAGGTATTGCATTTCAGATGTGACAGTGTTTAGATCCTCTTTATTAAAGGTATTGCATTTCAGATGTGGCCGTGTTTAGATCCTCTTTATTAAAGGTATTGCATTTCAGATGTGACAGTGTTTAGATCCTCTTTATTAAAGGTATTGCATTTCAGATGTGACAGTGTTTAGATCCTCTTTATTAAAGGTATTGCATTTCAGATGTGACAGTGTTTAGATCCTCTTTATTAAAGGTATTGCATTTCAGATGTGACAGTGTTTAGATCCTCTTCATTAAAGGTATTGCATTTCAGATGTGACAGTGTTTAGATCCTCTTTATTAAAGGTATTGCATTTCAGATGTGACAGTGTTTAGATCCTCTTTATTAAAGGTATTGCATTTCAGATGTGACAGTGTTTAGATCCTCTTTATTAAAGGTATTGCATTTCAGATGTGACAGTGTTTAGATCCTCTTTATTAAAGGTAGAGCGTTTCAGATGTGACAGTGTTTAGATCCTCTTTATTAAAGGTAGAGCATTTCAGATGTGACAGTGTTTAGACCCTCTTTATTAAAGGTAGAGCATTTCAGATGTGACACGGTTTAGATCCTCTTTATTAAAGGTATTGCATTTCAGATGTGATAGGGTTTAGATCCTCTTTATTAAAGGTATTGCATTTCAGATGTGACAGTGTTTAGATCCTCTACCTCTGTTTCTGATTCCACTGTCAACCAGAGCCCCTTTTCTTGTCATTATTGTGTGACTCATGTCAGCATCACTTAGTGCTGCATCCCTGGGTTACGCTTGCTAACATTACACACCTCGGTAACATGTAAAGCTGTTTTTTTTTTGTTTTGTTTTTTAATTTTTCTTTCCACAGCACAGAATAACAGACACAATCCTCCTGGTCAAATGCATCAGTGTTCTGGGAGTTGTAATCCTCATGTTCTTTCTCAATTCCTTTGTTCCAGGCATTTATCTTGATCTTGGTAAGTGTCTTGTATTAATATTACTGAGGAAACAGATACTTACATAAACAGATTGTCCTTGTATCTTGACTGCATACTTATAGGGTCCATGTAGTAATTATACGATAAGGCTTCCTTTTTTAAAGTGTTCAGGCAATCCATAATTACAAGATAATAATTAAAAGTAGGTAATTACATGGCTAGCTTTCCATCTGCTCCACTAAATTATGGGAATTATGTTTTTTTTTTAACAAGTAGTAGTTATTTTAAAACACACTTTTTTTCTTTAATATATTAATATATACACATTGGGAATTAGAGATGCATAAAATAGTGTGTTGCCCACAAATATTTCAAAAATACCTCAATGAAATGATAAAATGGCAGTACATAGTTTGTACTACACTCCAGTAAAACTACAGAGATGGGAGTGATTCTAAGAATTTGTGTGTTCTGTGCCGCCTGATACCCGGCACTCTTGGTCAAGCGCTTTGCTTGGACTTGGTCTTGCTCTTCTTCATATGACTCGGTCTTGTCCAATTCTACATTCATTTTGGCTTGGAATTAAACAGAACTTAAATTACATGATTGGTGCATCAAAGTGTTTCTGCCCAAGAATTTGTATACCAGGGATGTGTCAAGCGATCAAGTTCTATGGCATTATTTTCTTTTGAGATGAAAAGGCTACATTTTTGAGACTGGATGCACTCTCCCTCACAAGAATTAGCACAGAGCATTAGTAAATCCTTCTGAGAAAAGTCTATTAAGAAAATCTTACTGACCATTAATTAAAGACTTGTCTCAAGTAATAACAAGAACATGCTATGTTATAAATACTCTGTTGGTGTATCTAGGTGAAAAGATATTTTAAAGATCACGTTTCTTCTCCAAACGTGGTCATATTACTGAAGCTCTGTGTGTAGATGAGGTACAGCAGTAGGGGTAATAATTTAGAGATGCTGTGTATGTTTGGTTTAACTAATAAGATGGCTTGTTTTCTTTTATGCAGCTAGATAACCCATGGTGATCGTTCATCTTTATAAATTCTTTCTTGTATTTGTGCGTGTTCGTGTGTACGCAGACTATGACTGCATGTCTGTGGTCACGTTCCTCCATGCATCTTGGACTTTCCTTACCATACACTCTTGAAGGTGGATGATCATGGTGACCTCATTTCTCATGAGCTTCGGATTGGATTAATACTCTTCCACAGAATTACAGTACTTACCACAACATGTACAGTGGATATGCCCAATTAAATTAGCAAATATGTACTGTAATAGAAGTCTGGAAGAATCTCGACAAACTTTGTAAAAACATATCAAGGTGTAATAAAACAGTGATTGTAAGGCTCAGAGAGGTATGGTAAAGCTTATTAAACATGGTAAACTATGGTCAATGCAGAGCATAACCATGGAACTGTAGAATTACCATGCAAAATGACTGACTGTGGTAAACTTGAGGGGAAGATGCCAGCATGGCATCTATAGCATATACCAGTTTAGACAAGCGTGGGTAAGGAAAATGCTCCTCTAAAACACATCAACACATTTAATACATCGCTAGAGGTGTTATTCATTGAAATAAGGAATATTTACAGGGCCTGTAAATCAATGCGTCAATGTTTTCTAAGCATGTGGTTATCTTCATTTACTCTTGCAGTGATTTCAATAAAAATGCGCCGCTGTAAAGCTAGTTATCGGGGCTTTGTTCATAACTAGCTCCCTGTGTGAGCCTGTGAGATACACCCTAGTGATGTCACACCTAACAGCATATGACCTTTTCCTTGTATTGCTTGGCTAGTGTTTTATGTGCTAAAAACAAAAACGCCACTAACTGTAGAAATTCACACTTCCTTAATGAGATGTCACAATGGCAGATTGTTCTTGCACCCGCGTCTTGGTCATAATTCAAGCATATGCTATCTTTTTAAAATTAATAAGATACAGCATGGGACCCTAAGTACTTTACTTCCGTTAACACTTGTGGTTAATGCTACGATGACTTCATAATGGGCAACAGTTTATACACTTGAAGAACATGTTGGCATTGCCCTGGAAATGACATTAAATTTTCATTAAATAAACCTGCACTGCTGGATTGCGTCTGCCCTTTAATTCTTAGCCATTTGATTCAGCCCTGGTGTAGTGTAGGATGTATGAAAGTTCTCTGGGAAAATCCTCTGCTCAGTCTGTTGCCCATCAGAATCGTACCAACTGCATACAATTTCATTTCATTGTGTGCTCCCCCATGCCAGAGGAAGTCATGCAATCTGGTTTGAATCCTGGGCACACAGTGTCGCCGGGGCTGGGCCCCTAGGGATTGCTTAACTGGTCTTTGCACTCCTAAAGGGTAGAACATTGTCTGTGCAGAGTTTAGCTTATCTCGCCTCGGGGACCCTGTCAGGATGCGAGTGGTGGGAAGGAATGACGGGAAGTCCAAACAGAGGGGCCATGTACAACACAGTTTATTTTCAGTGACAATAGTGACAATGACAATTGTACTGCCAAACTCCTTCCCACGTTATAGGTTAAATTATGATGTTTAGATCAAATAAGAACACCTAGAATAATTCAATAAAATACCAGACCCTTGCAATCAAATGCAAAATTCACCCACTAAAGCAGTTTTTCTACTTGTTCTCCCTGCCTCTGGAATTCCCTGCCTCCAGTTGTCAGAAACTCTAGTACTCTCGAGTAATTTTAAGTGTATTAAAAACATGTTTTTTCCAAGCTTATGGAAAAAAGACATTTTCATATTTTAATAATTAGTATTTTTAATTGTTGTAATTAATGATTGATATTGTAGTTTTGCTTGTTTTTTAAAGCGCTTTGGGATGGCTTGCCATAAAAGACGCTGTATAAAAATAAATTGATTTCCGGTAGTTGATGTTTTTTTGTAAAGTGAAACTGGGTTGAGACCACCGGTAGGGTCCCCCCAGCCACCAGACAGAAAT
Organism: Acipenser ruthenus; assembly: GCF_902713425.1. Lineage (NCBI taxonomy): Eukaryota > Metazoa > Chordata > Actinopteri > Acipenseriformes > Acipenseridae > Acipenser > Acipenser ruthenus. The sequence goes on from NC_081196.1 coordinate 63,591,289, forward strand.
CACCTTTGATTTATGCTGGTCTTAAAATGGATCTAAGAAGCCTGAGTGAAAGGTGGCTCGCCGCTCTGGTAAGTATCTCATGAGGATGCAATGGATCTAAGAAGCCTGAGTGAAAGGTGCCTCGCCGCTGTGGTAAGTATCTCATGAGGATGCAATGGATCTAAGAAGCCTGAGTGAAAGGCCTCACCGCTCTGGTAAGTATCTCATGAGGATGCAATGGATCTAAGAAGCCTGAGTGAAAGGTGCGTCACCGCTCTGGTAAGTATCTCCATGAGGATGCAATGGATCTAAGAAGCCTGAGTGAAAGGTGCGTCACCGCTCTGGTAAGTATCTCATGAGGATGCAGCAGTAAAATCTGAAGCATTGTTTCAGATCAGGTTCAGAAAGAATAGAAAACATGTGTTTTAAGAATTCTGAAATGCACATATCTGCATTACCAAATGGAAAACAAGTGTTTTGCTTTCGTTTTGTGATGTTTGTATTCATGTTTCATGCAGGATGGATTGCTTTGTTTGGGGCTCTGTGGTTGCTGGTTCTAGCTGACATTCAGGACTTTGAGATAATCCTGCACTGAGTGGAATGGGCAACCCTCTTCTTCTTCGGTCCACTTTTTGTGCTGATGGAGGAAGGCACATCACATGGTCTCTGCTTTACACTGTTGCACATGCACAAGTGCACAAGTTACAGGGGAAAGCTGACCCGGATCTTCAGATCCCCTCCAAATAAATAGCTGAATGAATAAACTGCTGCACGGCGATTCTGTGACCAGGAAATGAATTACAAAACATACTAGAAAAGAAAGAAAAAAACTTGCAGTATGAGCTTCAAAAACAATTTCTGTCATTTATTTCTGTTATTTAGTTATTTACTTATGCTGTATCAGCTATATTTAAACAAGATACTGTAAAGCCATAAATATTTGCGACCAAAATATTTGGTGAATCACACACATAACCTATTTTGCTCCAGAAATGTTGGCAACCTGTTAATGTTGATGACCTGATATTCGTGCCAAAAATGGTTACGTTTGTTTGTTTTTTTTCCCATATGTGAAAAACGCATAATAAAAGGCTCATAAATATTTATGGTTTTACAGGATATAAAGTCATATTTACTATTCAGCCTTGCCTCTCATTATTTTGACTGAGTACTGCAGACTTGGCTAATAGTGGAAAATTAAATGCCTCTCAAGAAGACTATTGTTACCTCCAGGGTGCAATGCCCTGTCGGTAACAATAGTCTTCCCTGGGGTCAATAATTTTCCACTATAGCCCTCCTCTCCAGTCCATATTTACTATATACAGTATATACTTCAATGGAAAGATTCCACGCGTTCTAAATACAGTTGAGCTAGAGGCATACAATCTCTGATCACTCCATCAGCTATTATCAAAATGTTGTTTAAAGTAAATGTCAACCTTTTTAATAAGATGTCAATTGAGGAATGGCTAAATCAAAACATCCCAGAAAATACAAGCCCCTCTGAGATGTCTACAGGCGCTGTGAGATGTCTACATGCACTGTGAGATGTCTACAGGCACTGTAAGTTGTACAGCGAGTACTGTCAGACAAACTGACCCGGTTTCTTCATCAAGCTCTTCTGAAGGTCACACTGCTTATGCTGCCCAATTACAAGGCAACTTTCCCGGAAGTATTTTTAATAACTGCTCGATATCTGGAAATATTCAAATCAATTACCAAGGAAAAGACTACTACTACTTATTATTATTATTATTATTATTACAATCTTTTGTTCTCTGTTTTTAAAAACGCTTTTTTGTACTCATTTTATAGAGAAGGTCATTGTTATGGAGGACTATATTTATAGAACGTTCATTGTGGCAGGAAACGTAAAAAATAAATAAATAAGGAAAACATAAATAAGCCTGGGGTTAGGGTAAGGATGAGGGTAAGTAATAGACTTCCCAGAGAGGTCACATTTCTATTTGGGATTCTAGCATAGAAACAACAAACAAATAGAACAACAAATAAATCTCAAGAGGATCTCACGATAGCAAGTGCAGCAGTGTGGAGTAGTGGTTAGGGCTCTGGACTCTTGACCGGAGGGTTGTGGGTTCAATCCCCAGTGGGGGACACTGCTGTTGTACCCTTGAGCAAGGTACTTTACCTAGATTGCTCCAGTAAAAACCCAACTGTATAAATGGGTAATTGTATGTAAAATAATGTGATATCTGTATAATGTGAAATAATGTATAATGTGATATCTTGTAACAATTGTAAGTTGCCCTGGATAAGGGCGTCTGCTAAGAAATAAATAATAATAATAAAAAGTGTGTTTATTCTTAAACCTTGTCAGAGAGCACCAGGACTCTACTGTTTGTCAATGGGCTCAGTATTACCGTGTTTTTTTGGAGTCATAATCCACTTTGTTATAATAAACCCTATTGGCTTACCAGGTTACATAATGCAGCTTGACATCATTGCTTGTTTTGTAAGCCAACAACCTAACCGAGAAATTAATGTTACTGTTGCTCTTTTAATGAAAATGAATTAAGTGTTGTGGTTATTAGGGACATCTATTACAGTTTACTAAAGCAGTTAGTAATCTCTGTGCTTCTCATAAGCACACACACATGGACATAAACATAATCTGTAGTCCCACTGGTAACCAAAACCCGAGTCAAGAGTAAACAAAGATAACGGCTGCCAACTAGAATACAGGACATATGGGTTATTGTATTACTGCCAGGAGCAGGAGACTGCACAGCTAGGCCACATTGAGCAACACATTCAGAGCTCGGTCTGGTACTTTATAGAGATCAGTTAATCCCTCGCATGGGTTCGGCTTGGGTTCAGAATAACATGCCACTTTTTATTGTGAAAAACTGATCCAACACAAAGTGTGGAAATGCATTGATCCAAGTTGCTTTTTGGTTAATTGTTGATTGTTGTAAATCTTTAGGCATTGGCCCAGCTGCAGCTGATTGACTACATTGGAGAGCAGACAGCTGTATTGATAAAGGTAACTGTTAATATAATGCCAAACATGTTGATAACCTTGTCTACCCGCCATCAAGCAAGAACAATAAAATATCACCAATCTGTACAGCAAAAAAATACAGTAGTCATCCAGCATCATAAAAGAAAACTATTGAAAGTTAATCAAGGCCATTTTGACTTCTTCGATTCTCTCTCTGGTGGTTAATTTCCCTTCCCTTTGTGGATACGACGATGTGTCCTACACCAGGGCTTCTGTATCTCAATAATGAACACGCTTTAAAAGCTGTAGAATGTATTACAATGAATTTCAGTCGGATTGATATGTCAGGTTCCGTTTGGACTGCAAGATCTCAATGTGGATAACGATATATGACAACCAGCGCACTCCCCTGATTTCCTTTGTAGAATCTAAAGTCAAAACATAATGAGAGAGGATATCGTGGATCTGTTTCCCCAGTGCAAGCGAACAGAACTGGGGCCGTAATATTCCCATGTAATATTCACCACATGCTCTCCAAGGAAACTGTACGCTTCACTGTCCTCCAGTATGTCAAAGGGCACTGAAGCGTCAAACAGATTGTGTGTGGTTCATATTTATAACAGTCATGCCTTTCCCCTTCGGGGCTGTCTAAAATCGAGATGGTTTCATCTCTGTGAGTTTCTCCGGGTAATAGAAGTCCAAATTGAAAATGTAACTGTACTTGTTTTCCCAGGCCTTTGGGCTTTCCTTCAGCTGCTGCATGTCCTGTAAAGTGCTTTGAGATTGTCAGGCATACAAACACACAGTAAAAGCTGAAGATGTACAGGGGTTGGATCTGATGAGCCTGGAAGATATGTTGCTGTTACCCAGTGATTACCTGCCTCTAATTCCTTCAAGCAGTCGGAAATGAGAATCTGCAGCCAAGACATTTCTCCAGAATGGCTGCCTGTGCTGTCTCGAATACCGAAACTGCACTTTTTATGTAAAAAATACCATCTGTTGAATGCCGTTTGCAAAGCAGATGAATCAGCTGTGGTTACAGACAGTCCATGTTTTGTCCAACAAGGCAATATTCTCTTCTCTCTTTCCTAGGCTGTGCCTGAAGACCAGCGGCTGGCAGTCGCTGTCATCTTGGTGGTCTGGGTTTCTGCTCTGGCATCGTCCCTCATTGACAACATCCCATTCACAGCCACAATGGTGAGATGGAACTAATAACATTGACCACAAGCAGTTAATGCATTTCAAAGAGAAACCAGAGTCTCCCAGACCACCTTGCAACGCTTAAAACAAACACCTTACATTACCTTTGCTGTGTCCCGTGCTGTTCGTTTAAATACATTTGGAACAACATTATAAGGATGTTACACAAGGCAGTTAACTCGAGGTACTATATACTGTAGTGTAATAATTGTACAATGTCTTGATTTCTTTATTTATTGTCATTTGTCTCCAGTCCCCCCCGCAGGTATAATGTGTAGAATACTAATGTTCACACGAGTTCATAAAACCTGCCACAACTGTTTATTTCTCAAGCGTGCAAACACGTGAGCAGAAATGACTGGTACTGTTCCCTGCCTTGTAAAAGTTAATCGCATTAAAAACCAAAAAAAAGCTGTCATTAAGAGGACTGTCAAATTCATTTTAATTGAGACTTGCAGCGGCTACAATATGTGACTTGTTATTCGAATTGCTAAAAGCCCAAGTACATTCAGCCCTGGTGTAAACACATTTGTAATTGTAAACTTTCATGAATGACAGTGCAGTGAAGTGCAGTTTGTTGGGGCAGCCCTGGGTAAGCTCTGGCTTTCAGTAGAACTCCAGTCTCCGGAGTACAGGAGGTGTCTCTTTCAATGATTGATAGCATTGCTTTTTAAATGCACTAATCCAAATGCACCGAATAGAGGCATTTTATATATCATGTAAACCAATACCAATGGTACAGTGTCATTCCTTTTGCAATGCAATGTATTTGGTTGGAAGCAAGCGGTAAAGCGCTGCTAACAAAGTAATTATTCATTTTGTTGTTTTTCTGCCACTGTAGGCCAACCCAGTGTTTTATTTCCATATAAATGTTCATACTGTACATAAACATTCCATAATTTTACATTTTTTTATTTTCTTATTTATAAAATAGACTTTGAAAAAAAAAAGATTCTTTAAATCTTTGGGATTGTGGTCCACAGTGTCGATTGGCCTATCAGTCGTGTATTCCCAAATTAGATAAACATCCTGACTAGGATCTTACATTTCCAAGACTCTTCTCATCTCTGACTGTGGTATGGGTTTCTACTCTCATCACAACACTTGTTTTCCTATACACTGAAATCAAATTGTGTGTGTTGAGTGTTGGTGCGGAGACCAGTCTCAACAATTAAAAACAGCAATCTGCTTTTCTGGATGGAGAACACCTGTTTCCTGGCTTGAGATTCATTTCCCAGTTGTTTGCAGCTGATAAATGATGTATTGTGACATGTGGATGCACAACAGAAATAGCAAGGTGCAGTGTGTGTGAAACAATGCAGGGATTTCAATTACTAAGCATAGGCACCAAGCATTCAGATTGTGCAACAGGCGTGGAAATGGATGCTCGGTGGAGCCGTTGACGTGATCTTCAAAAGAGTTGTGTCTGTCTGATTACATGGTTTCATTTCCTAGTAGCTGTTTTTAATTACATATTCACGCAGGAGAAAGTCTGCTCTCAACCCTTTATTTTTAGCAGAAAAAACAAAAGTAAATAGAGGGATATATCTTTTGTAAAAACTCTTAGATCTTCAATCTGCTTTTTCTATTAGCTTCTGTATATAATGGTGCATGTTAGGTCATGGCACACACACTTCTAGACATAATCTCACTGCTGAGCTCTACCTGTGAACTAACCCTGACACGCCTGTAAGGATCATCGAAGGCTACACAGATACACTGGGGCCCAGCTGCAGTCGTGGGAGTTACTTGTTATTCTACTGGACCTGCCCGGACCAAGGAACAAGGCTTTCATAAAGTGGGGTACATTGTGAGCTGGCATAATAATCTGTGTCTGGAACAACATCAAAACTCACACCAAGAAATGAATCTGTTTCCTCCTCATAGTGGAACAGCGTTCTTAAAGTTCAGCTTCACATACATGCAATTAGGTGGGATATATAAGAAAGGCACTTGAGAGTGAGACAAGCTTACCTGAATCCTCTTCTCCTCCGTATCCGAGCTGTCTCCCAGAGCATTAGGTAACTAATCAATGATCTGGTCTGTGTTTAAAACTAGGTGCCACATGTGTTGTTTCTAACGATCAATGTTTACGCTATAGCTGTGTAACTTTTGACTATTGGAATCAATAAATGGAAACTTGCTAACATAGCGATTGGTATTGCGTGCCCTAGTTTGCAGACATCTCATTGTGTTTCCTGGTGTAGTTGCAGCTGTTGAGCTTGCTGCCTTGTGAAATGGAGACAATGAGGGCCTCTCCGCTTTGTTGACAATTACTGATCTTGAGTACCTTCTGCCTCTGATTGACTGTTGTGATTTATAGAGATGGGCTGTTGTGAATTATTTATCTTCGTGAAGATTGAAGCGCTGGTACATGACTGTTTATAAGGCTATGCTTAGCAACGCCCCGAATTATCTTAATAAATTGCTAATTACTTCCTGTAGTGTGTATAATCTTAGATCTCAGACATTTATTAGTTTTTCAGTTCCTAAAGTTTGTACGAAATTTGATCTTGGAGTGCACTTCAGGAAGACCTGAAGCTTTACTGGAGTTTAAACAAACAGTTGACATCTATGCAGCCGAGATGTTTTTGTTTTGGCCAGTGCTCCTAAATTGTTTCTTGTAATGTAACTTGTTTGTATCGGTTATGCTCATTTGAACTTGTGTGTGTGTGTGTTTTTTGTGGTTTGTATTAAATACCACCTTCTTGACCAGGTCCCCCTGAAAAAGAGAGAGATTTGAACCGCAATGAGACTTTCCTGGTTAAATAAAGCTTAAAAACAAAATAGAATCTTGTGTCAAAGCCTGTCTCGTGTGAGACAGCTGAGCAAGAAAAACAGCCTGCAATAAGTAAAGACTGAAAGTCTTTTCAGTTCTCTTAATGGCTCACTTTGGTATCACTTCAGTTTTCAGAGTGATTTATGCTGTTTGTCTGTAGCTAAAAAATGCCCTGCTTTTTATTGTGTTCCAGTTTGCTGTGTAAAATGACATTGAATCATACTGCAATCTGTTAAAGGCAGGCCAACATTCTGTGTTGTATCGTGGGATGTACTATAGATAGGAGCTACTGTTGAAATTGAAGAGCTGCTTTGTATTGCAGTGGCTCATGTTGTGTGTTTTGTTGAAATTAGCTTGGAAGAGTGATAACAGTATGACATATAAGGCAGCTTTTAAGGAAGGTTTTTTAGCACAGTTGAAGGCAGTACCTGGTTGTTTCTGCTTGTTGACCGTATTTGTTCTCTCTCTGCCTATGCTCATCCATAACACAAAGCTGAAGGAACATGAAGCCACTTTGTGGCTTGGAACTTGGTTTCAGGAGGACAACAGTGGAGACTTGGGGTTTGATATACGGCAAAGTTGCCTCAAACTAGGTCTCCTGGAACCAGGTTTCAAGCCACTGTTCATGAAAAAGTTCTTGTGTGTTTCCTTAGAGCTCCATAGGGAATAAAATCCTAAAACAACCGAAAAAAGAATCCATGGCAAACGTTTCTACTGTCTTTCTCAATGTCTTTATTTTTTATTTTTATTTTTATTTATTTAGTTGTTGCCAATGATTTTACCCCAGTTTTCTCCCCAATTTGGAATCGCCAATGGTGTTATTATTAATCCCTGGTGACTCGGGGAAACGGTGGCTGACACACGCGTCCTCTGAAACGTGTCTCTGCCAAGCCGCCTTTTTTCGTACTGTGGCTCCACAGCGAAGCCATCAGACCTATAGTGCCGGAAGAAAACACAGATCTGAATGGCTCCACAGCAGACCTGCAGGTGCCCTATCGGCTGCAGGGGTCGCTGGTCACGGTGAACTGTGGATTACCCTGCCGACCTAAGCCTTCCCTACCCGGGCGACGCTCGGCCAATTGTGCGCCGCCCCCTAGGAACCCCCGGTCATGGTCTTTAATGACATAGCCTGGATTAACAATTGCTGCGGAGTTCACATGGGGGGAAAACTGTGAAGCTGAGATGTCCTTGTGTTAACGTACGAATAATGTTGTTGTTGTTATTATTACAGAATTGATAGCAGTTAATGATCTTATTTTGATGAGCTGTTTTGAGATGTAAATGCAACTGCTTCACTTTTGATCTAGGACAAGCAGCACCAATGTTACAGGAGTGTCTGACCTTGCTTTCACACACTGTTTGTTTCCCCTGGTGTACAGTTTTAGAATTATCCTACAAGCTTTCCATTGGCAAGATTGCATTTAGACAATAAAACTCTGCTGTTCAGTTTTGTAGACATGAAAGACTTTATGTTCTCTTTATCGCCCTGCAGAATTTGTTATGTAATTTAATTTCGTTTAGCTCTAACAGAAACAGTCTGGATCGCTTAAGACACTGGAAGAACCTATGTTTTACTGAACTGTTACTGCTAATAAAGTGGTCTGGATGTCTAATTACATTTACCCAACAAGTTAATCAACTAGACTCTGCTCAAAAGTAACATTTGAGATGTTTTTTGGGGGGGTGTTATCTCCAGCCTGATAAGAGAATAGATGAGAGTTGAATTTTGAGACTAGCTGGATTGAGATCTCTCTGTACTGTACTGTATCACTGGAAGCATTATTGACTGGACTCATGTGCCTAACAGATCAGCCCAAGTGTGAATGCAAGGGGTCAGTGCCAGAGGAACCTCAAAGCATGGCTTTGTTTCGTCAACAGGGTTTTTAGAAAAAACAAACCGTTATTTCCATGAATTGTCAATAATAATCTGGCAGAATGTTTTCAAATCATTTTAAGCTGCTTTGAAGCTGGTGACTAACTTTCTTTTTGTCCTTGACAGATCCCTGTGCTCATTAATCTAAGTCAGGATGCCGATGTGAACTTACCACTGAATCCTCTCATTTATGCACTTGCAATGGGAGCTTGTCTTGGAGGTAAGAGACAAGCGCTCCTTCCTACATACAGCTCCCACTCTAGCCTGTCACAAGAGAAGACTGGAACTTCCTGTGCAACAAATAGGATGGTTACTGAGGAGATCCAGGCAGGATCACACTATCAGTTATAGACAGGCATTGCAATAGGAGGGTTACTGAGGAGATCCGGGCAGGATCACACTATCAGTTATAGACAGACATTGCAATAGGATGGTTACTGAGGAGATCCGGGCAGGATCACACTATCAGTTATGGACAGGCACCTCAATAGGATGGTTACTGAGGAGATCCGGGCAGGATCACACTATCAGTTATAGACAGGCATTGCAATAGGATGGTTACTGAGGAGATCCGGGCAGGATCACACTATCAGTTATAGACAGGCACTGCAATAGGATGGTTTAGTTACTGAGGAGATCCGGGCAGGATCACACTATCAGTTATAGACAGGCATTGCAATAGGATGGTTACTGAGGAGATCCGGGCAGGATCACACTATCAGTTATAGACAGGCATTGCAATAGGATGGTTACTGAGGAGATCCGGGCAGGATCACACTATCAGTTATAGACAGGCATTGCAATAGGATGGTTACTGAGGAGATCCGGGCAGGATCACACTATCAGTTATAGACAGGCACTGCAATAGGATGGTTTAGTTACTGAGGAGATCCAGGCAGGATCACACTATCAGTTATAGACAGGCACTGCAATAGGATGGTTACTGAGGAGATCCGGGCAGGATCACACTATCAGTTATAGACAGGCATTGCAATAGGATGGTTACTGAGGAGATCCGGGCAGGATCACACTATCAGTTATAGATGGTCACAGCTGCATTCTCTATTTGTCTTGCCAAACCTATTAAAAAAAATAAACATGATGGCATATATGTGTTTGTGTAAGAGAAAATAATAAACCTTAGAGATGTATCTGCCCATTACCAGCCTGCCACAGGTGGACTATTACAGCAGCTAGTTTATTTTTCTGTGGCAGAACCCAAACTGTAATGAGTTCTTATTAGTCGTATTGCTGGCTAGTAGAATCTGACATTATTATTTTCATTCGGCGAGTACCACTTAAAAACAACACCGCTTTCCTGAAGGAAGCAGGAGGGATCCGTCGCGTGGCAGTAAATTGGTATATTTAAAAGCAGACAGGAGAGAGAAAAGAGAACTCGTCGTGACAGCTTTGGATTGATTTGAGGAGCTGATGTTATCATTGCTGAATGAGATTTTTTTTCTCTAATATGTAGTGCAGAAAATTGACTCCTGTTTAAACGGAAGTGGTCTCAAGTTGTGCCGCCCGCAGGCAAACTCTGTGTATGTGTTCTTGTGGGAGGGAAAGCTGAACAGAATGAAGTTGGCAGGCTTGACATGAGCAATTCACAATTTCAAAAAGGGGATCATTCATTATTGTTGGGACACTATGGAAAGACATTGTTGGGACACTATGTAAGATTACACGATTACAATTTCAGAATCAGTAGACATACATTAAGGTCTTCACTGCAGACTTCAAGTGCTGTGTTGATTTGTCTGCGTTTTTAGATTATCACCCTTTTGATTTTTTTAATCCAATACACTTGGGGGGGGGGGGGGGGGGAGGTTATTATAAAAGCTAGCAGGAAACACTTCAGGAGACTGTAAATGGCTGTTCATGGTAGTTTCATTGTGAGCCTTACAGTAAAATGATTGTATTTCTTTCAGAAAAATAAATTGCGTTTTCATTGTACTGCCTCCTTTGGGGTGCATTTAAAAAAGGAATCGAAATGTGTTCTCGAGTCATTTTAATTGCATGTGTTCTAATATTTCAAGCTTAATACAAAGGCAGCATAATGGCCCTTGGTAAATTAGTATGGAGAACATGTAAAACTATCATTACAATGGCAATGTTTACTACTAGCATTGAATAGAGACAAGCTTGTTGCTGATATCTATTGAACATGAAATCATTACTCTTCTAACCTGATTAATTACACCCCACTTTAAACCACGTTGTGTCTTAAATATGTTCAACTTGTAAACACATGCTTCAACATAGCTTACAGTTCATGAGTGTGCAATAGATCTAAACATACAATATAACTAAGCATTACAATTCAACACGGCTTTCCCCTGACAAAGAGAGCCATTTCATTTGTAGTGTTACTTCTACAGTCTTTCATTTCAGGTTATATTGTGTGAGACAGGCAGGTTTTATTATTCACACCAGCTTTGTAATCATTTCTCCAGGGAATGGGACACTGATCGGAGCATCTGCCAATGTAGTCTGTGCTGGGATTGCAGAACAGCATGGGTACGGCTTCTCCTTCATGGAATTCTTCAGGTAAATTGATTTGCCTTCAGGAAATAAGGGCAGGATTCTCCACAAAGCTTACCAAGGATTGTTCTAAAGCAGAACTAACCCTACAGTCCTCTGCTGAATAATTTCCATTCCTTTACTAACCCTACAAAGGAATGGGCTAGTTGAAGAAAGGGCTACCCTTAGGAAAGTTTACTACAGTATTTCTGTAGTTTTCCCATGGTTATAATATCAATTTACCATAGTTTACTCTCTTTTGCCATGTTTATTAATATGCTTTACCATGCTTTCACTGTGCTTTATTACACTTTGCTATGCTTTTAAGGTGGTAAACTTTTATAAGGGGAACCCTCATTTTAATAAAAAGTAAGTTACATGCAGGAACATTGTGTAAAGTAGCATGTTGCTGGTGTATTTTAGCCAGCTTTTTGGTGCTACAGTGGTAGCTGTGGCCAGCTGTAAAGATGGCGAAGTGTGGCACACTAATTGAGGTTAATACGACAAGCTGCTCAAAAAGAACAGGACAGCAACCCTGTGCCATTGTTGTGACAGTCTTGCGTCAGGTACAGTGCTGGGCCACGCTACCACTGTAGCTCTGTTTTACTGAAAGCTGTATACTGATGCACAGTATGTAAAGAGCTTTAACTTTAAGAACATTGAATGGACCCTGCCATGCACGTGAATGCTTTACACTGAAGCTGGCACTCTGATTAGCAGGATGTGAATACCATTCAGTGATAAAGTAGGTCAGCTTGAGGTTTATTTTATTTTTTTCCCAATGCCAGCTAATGAAATTGTTCCAACAATGTTTTTTTCCAGTGACACCTACTAAGCTTGCTACTTAAATAGCATGCAAATAAAGCCATTCATTTTTTCTCAAAGCTGTGATTATGTTTGGTAGAGCAGATGAATTTCAGGAGACTGTATTATCTCATGCATGGGATCTATATTTAAAAGAATAATTCTCCTGGAATGTTAGTCATTATTGAAAGCAGATCACCAGTGAACCAGGACACTGCGTAGTTTACTGTGCACTAACGCTCTGGAACAGAAAAACAGAGAGGAAACTTTTGTCAACACTCTTGTGTGACCTTAGCATTAATAATAATAATAATAATAATAATAATAATAATAATAATCTTTTTTTAAAAATCTGTTCATTTGATGCTTTCTGCTTGCTACGTTACAGTTGTGCTGTTAATTTAATGTATTGGTTCAGGATGCCAATGTTGTCAGTGGCATAAGTCATTCTAACTCGAATGTATTTTAAAAACCATCCGTTTTGAACATTACTTGTGTACCTTAAGGGGTTAAAAGTGAACTGAACTTCCTGCAAGCTTCACTGGGTTGTTGAAGAATCAAGCTGAGATGCTTTTCACAGCATGTATGCTTTGTGCTGTATTTTATCAATCGTGTCTGCTCTTAGATGGGATGCGATTATTAACGGAACAGAATGAAAGGTTAACAACTCCAGATTGAACTGTAAGTCAAGATGATTTCTCTGACATTTATGAATGTTGTGGCACATTGTTTAGTCCAGTGATGGAAAGCTTTCTTAGACAAAGGAAAACAACTTCAGTCCCTGTGTCTTCTCCAAGGAATACACGTTATTTGGATTCCAGGATGTTTCAGTGTGACTGTGTTGCACTTGCATGGTTTATTACTAATTCATGGAATACTCTCAACACATTTTGCCACATGTGGGCCATCTCAGGGCCCCCTTATAATAGATCATTTCAGTTACAAAGTGAAATGAATTGGGATTTGGGATTTGGCCCAGAATGCATAAGTGTGGTGTCCGCATACATTGTAGAACAGATTTTGTGTATGATTTTCAAAATGTGCCGCTTCCACTGTTTTTACTGGGCCTGAGGGTGAGTTGCTTTTCATTTCGATTTACAGACATGGTCTTCATTGCTGTTTTACCAACGCTGTTTGGATTTTGGACAAGGTGTTACAATGATGGAAAAAGTGTGCTGTTAATGTATAATTTTAGTATTAACATGTTACTCTGTTTTGGGGTGGCAGAAAATCTATTTCTGTGAGTAAATATACTAAGAAATAGTCAGACGTTAAGGCTATACCACTGCCTTCTTTCTCCTTTAATGCTTGCTTTGGATTTTAAAAACAAATCAGGAACCCGCTGATGCTTCAAGTACATACAGAGGCGAATCTAAAAGAAAACATGATGGCTGTGAGCTGACCTGACAATGCAATCGCAATGTACAGTAGCTCGGTGTGCTTTGTCACTATGTGAGGGACGTAGCCGTGTGAAATGGCTTTGTTGCCCAATAGAATCATTGTGCTATGTATTGCCTTGCTCAACAATACAATAGCACAACAAAGATGTTCCTGAGGTGTGCTAGATGTTTCATTAACATAGCTTAACCCTGCGATGGCTCGGTACCGGTTTTGTAAAGCTTACTATTCAATGAAGGTCAAAAGTGCAGAACAATGATTGCTTGTATTATTTCAAGTGCCTAATAAGGTTCCCTGCAATCATGGGCCATTTAAGTAACTGACATTCACTAGTCGCGACTCTGTCAGAAATGTATCAAGTCAGGTGATTTGAGTGGACTGGAGGAGAGCAAAGTTTTACCACTCTTTTAGATGCTGAATTCCAATTAACAAAAACAGTAACTTGAGCCACATTGAACAGTAAAAGATGTATATGATGATTCATTTAAAATTGTATGTATGCATCTTTGTCATCTGTTGAAAAGATGAAAACAAAAAGGTGTTTTTTTTTCACTCTGTAAAAATCCAACAACGTCATTTTCCTAAACCTGTTTGAGGCTGAACTGTTGGAAAAGTACAAAAGAAAAGAGAGGAAACCAGGCAAAAAAAAAGACTTTTGCTTTCCCTTAATCCCAGAATGGAGACTCGCCATGTTTCCCCTGAGCGTGTTGTGTATTTCATTAACACCCCAGGGCACAGGCCCCAGCACTTTGTCCAGTGCTTTACCAAGGAGCTCAGATACCATTTTGATCTTTCTGTAAATGCACCCATCTGCCACTCTGTCTGTAATACACACACCCACACTGTTTTTGCAACCACAATGTTAACATTGGCAGAACATAAGAGGCTGTTTAGGCTTGGTGACTTCATCTTCTATCTTCTGTCTTGTGTCCCGCTTTGCTTCCAGCATGCCACCTGCTCCACTGCTAATGGCATTCGCATTAGTGTCACAAACAGGTCTCTGACAGTTTCACAGCCTGAGACGCCCCTGGCGTTCAGTATCAGAATATGCAGTAAAGCCATGCCATGCAGCGTTTTTTCTTTTCTTTTCTCAAAATCTCAAAAGAATGTATCTCATTCAGAATTGAAGAAATGCAGTACGTCAGTGTCAGTTCAGATGTGAGTCTTGAGCTTTTTTTTTTGTTTTATGCATATAGTCACCAAGTTGTGATGTTATGGGTGTTATATTGCACTCTTGGTCAGGCCTTTGTCCGAAGTAGTATAAATATGATGTGTAAACTATGCAGGGATTGTATTAGGAGGCTGTGTGGTCTAGTGGTTAAATAAAAGGGCTTGTAACCAGGAGGTCCCCGGTTCAAATCCCACCTCAGCCACTGACTCATTGTGTGACTGTGAGCAAGTCACTTAATCTCCTTGTGCTCCGTCTTTCGGGTGAGACGTAATTGTAAGTGACACTGCAGCTGATGCATAGTTCACACACCCTAGTCTCTGTAAGTCGCCTTGGATAAAGGCGTCTGCTAAATAAACAAATAATAATAATAATATAAATTGCTGTAACAAATCAAACAGCTTGGTTGCACTTTAGTTGCAGTTTCTGAAGAGGGTCTGACACTTTCAACTTTACTTTCCTTTTGAGTTTGTAGCTTTAGTGCAGTGTGTGTTTAGGTCACAGTGTGAAGTGCGCACATGCTGGTTCTGATTTTAGTTTCCTGAGAATCTGTTCCGGTGTGAACCACTCATTTTGGATTCGATGAACCTTCGCATGGTTTTCGTTACTCAAGAAGTTCTTCATTCATCATTGCAATGATCTGCATTTTTAATGACATCTGATTGGCTGAGCTATTGGAGACCTAACACACATGGTTCAGTAGCTGTCTTCAGCCATTGGTTTCAAACTATATCCAGTGTGTTTTTAAATGTCCTTTTTAAGGGATATAGGTAGTTTGTTACAATAGATCTGCAAGTGAATTCCCTGGCTGTAATGCTCTTCCACCCTCATGCTTGAACTGCATTTTAATACAAAACTCAAAAGCTTCAGGATTTAAACATGTTTTTATGCTCGGGGCTTAATTTAACTGCATGAAAACAAATTTACCCCTTGAAGACATAATAACTTTAAGAGTAGACAGATTAAAATCATTGGAGAGTTGAAGGCACTTGTGCCATAACATTCCTTTCCTGAGAAAAACAAGCCTGTGACGATGTGCAGTTGTAAACCTCACCTAAAGATACAGGCTTAGTCACAAGAACAGCTCATCCCGTGTAGAGATACGCCTGTGCGCTCACTCCCAGTGGAAGGACATGGAGTCAATGTATGCCAAGGGCTGTGAACACCGACACCCTATGAAATGAGACTTCAAATTCATAGATGTAAAGGATGGGCTGTGTAATGCAAGACTAAATGACCCATCAGATGCAGAGCGTACTTTAAGATGAGGAATGATCAATGTATGTTCATTTAATATGACTCGTGAATCAATCACTGGTCACACAGAGGTCTTAGGAAAGAGGGTTATACACCATGGTGAGAATACAACTTTCCCAGCTTTGACAGAAATGACTTTGCAGTCTGAATCAGTATGTAATAACTCTCTGTCGCTGTGGTGAATGAAAACCCTGGTCTATACTGAATTCCAGGTACTGTGATCTCCCGCGACAGGAATAGGCCACTTCTATCATCTTGTGTTTCTTTACCTGCATCACATGTACACCAAATCAGCTTTTTTTGTTTTATCTCAATAGAACTGTAAACAAGACCCCTGCTGATGCAGGCTGTATATTGTTCTGCATCTTCAGCTTGGCTATAGAAACAGGACAGTGTGTGACATTTAAGTCTGGCATGCCCTTCACAGAGATGAGTCTGTGTAGAGTAGAGCTGAGTGTCACAAATAGTTCTGATTACTATGTCATCTTCGGAAGAGTGATTCATTACAACAATTTACATACGGTGAAAACAAACTGATTTAAAAATCCATTGACTAATGTTTGAATACATAAGTGTACAGGATTATTATTATTATTTTAACTATTTTTCCAAGCTCTAGGAGTACATTATTTATTTAATTAATTTTTTTTTTTGGGGGGGGGGCAGTGAAGTTAAATGATAGCGAGTAAGGGAGGGGGGGGGGGGGGGGTGAAGTGAAGTTAAATGATAGCGAGTAAGGGGGGGGGGGGGGGGTGAAGTGAAGTTAAATGATAGCCAGTAAGGGGGCGACTGTAGCATGGCCAGGTGACTCCCTCTGCACGCAACACGGTTGTTCCTTAACCAGGTAAGCCACACGGGGAACCATCATTTTTTAACAAGATTTAGTATACTGGCATATTGGCATCTCCAACTTGAGCAATCACATAGTGAACAATATATTTTCAACCATTTTGTCAAGGCTTGCAGCATGCATTGATAAGCTCGTTAAGTGTCCAGTAATACACAGGCACATGGTCTGAAATAGGAGGCTATGGTGAGGGTTATTGTATAGACTGGCTTGCACTCACTCTGTGAAGTGCATCCAGAGATGTCAACGTGAACGCTGTGGTTTTTGATCAGCAGCAGGTATAAACTATAGCGGACCCTCGGCTGTAAATGCAGTTTTTATTACAGAAGGGCAGGAAGCCACAAACTCACACATTCAAACAGGCTTGGAATCTTCAGCACTGCCTGTCTATGTTTATTAAAACTACAAACTCCTTTCCTTTTCATTAAGTGTTCCAATTCGGCTTCAGAGAAGTTGGGGGGGAAAAAGGAGGAGAAACAGGAAGGAAAATGATTAAAAGAGACTTAGTGGTTCTAAAAACCATAGTAACAGATTGAGCAGTACATTTCACTGTGGGGGTTGAATATGTCCTAGATAGAGGTTGTCTTGCTTGTGCTTAATTCACACAGTTTAGCTGTCCTTTACATAATATGCGGTGGAAGATGTTCTTGTGCATTTATCAATGCCACTGAGGATTCCTTTAGCAGGTAACACAGCTGTGTAGGACGTGCCAGACAGAGAGGATGGGAAACAGACACCGAGACAGCAGATGGATTATTTAATTGCTCATTTATCATTGGCTACTTTGCATTATTACTGGAGATAACCTTCATTTATGTAATATGGACAGTTAATGTCATTTTCATTTTTAAATGCTGGTCACTGAATGGAGATGTTTGATGACCCTGAAAGACAAAAACAGCTTGTTTGGATCAATGCTTTCCACAGCTAGTTTGGATCAGTGCTTTAAACAGCTAGTCATTGTATTCATCATTGTATTTATCTTGCTCTTAATTGTATTATTACTTGCACTGTGATTCTTGAAATGTATTTGTTTATGACTGTAAGTCGCCCTGGGTAAGGGCGTCTGCTAAGAAATAAATAATAATAATAATAATAATAATAATAATAATAATAATAATAATAATAATAATAATAGCTTGGATCAGTGCTTTCCACAGCTAGTTTGGATCAGTGCTTTCCACATTTAGTTTGGATCAGTGCTTTCCACAGCTAGTTTGGATCAGTGCTTTCCACAGCTAGTTTGGATCAGTGCTTTCCACAGCTAGCTTGGATCACTGCTTTCCACAGCTAGTTTGGATCAGTGCTTTCCACAGCTAGTTTGGATCAGTGCTTTCCACAGCTAGTTTGGATCACTGCTTTCCACAGCTAGTTTGGATCACTGCTTTCCACAGCTAGTTTGGATCACTGCTTTCCACAGCTAGTTTGGATCAGTGCTTTCCACAGCTAGTTTGGATCAGTGCTTTCCACAGCTAGTTTGGATCACTGCTTTCCACAGCTAGTTTGGATCACTGCTTTCCACAGCTAGTTTGGATCAGTGCTTTCCACAGCTAGTTTGGATCAGTGC
Source organism: Acipenser ruthenus (assembly GCF_902713425.1). NCBI lineage: Eukaryota > Metazoa > Chordata > Actinopteri > Acipenseriformes > Acipenseridae > Acipenser > Acipenser ruthenus. Next base: position 63,609,643 of record NC_081196.1, read on the forward strand.
TTTCCACAGCTAGTTTGGATCACTGCTTTCCACAGCTAGTTTGGATCACTGCTTTCCACAGCTAGTTTGGATCAGTGCTTTCCACAGCTAGTTTGGATCAGTGCTTTCCACAGCTAGTTTGGATCACTGCTTTCCACAGCTAGTTTGGATCACTGCTTTCCACAGCTAGTTTGGATCAGTGCTTTCCACAGCTAGTTTGGATCAGTGCTTTCCACAGCTAGTTTGGATCAGTGCTTTCCACAGCTAGTTTGGATCAGTGCTTTCCACAGCTAGTTTGGATCACTGCTTTCCACAGCTAGTTTGGATCAGTGCTTTCCACAGCTAGTTTGGATCAGTGCTTTCCACAGCTAGTTTGGATCAGTGCTTTCCACAGCTAGTTTGGATCAGTGCTTTCCACAGCTAGTTTGGATCACTGCTTTCCACAGCTAGTTTGGATCAGTGCTTTCCACAGCTAGCTTGGATCAATGCTTTCCACAGCTAGTTTGGATCAGTGCTTTCCACAGCTAGTTTGGATCACTGCTTTCCACAGCTAGTTTGGATCACTGCTTTCCACAGCTAGTTTGGATCACTGCTTTCCACAGCTAGTTTGGATCAGTGCTTTCCACAGCTAGTTTGGATCACTGCTTTCCACAGCTAGTTTGGATCAGTGCTTTCCACAGCTAGTTTGGATCAGTGCTTTCCACAGCTAGTTTGGATCAGTGCTTTCCACAGCTAGCTTGGGTGAATGCTTTCCACTCTTACTGTATGTTAATGTTGATAATACACCAGTGATTATATATCCCTAGCTATGCAACTGATTACCATTCACCAAGAATGATAATGTGGAATGTAATAGTTTGGTGTAAGATAACTGGATGGGATGGTGTGTGATATAATAATATTGTTAAAGCATAGAAAAGTGTAATAATCATAGTGAAAGCATGGTACAGTATATGTAAGCATTTGTAAAGAACAGTGAAGCATAGTAAAGTCTATTAATAAGCATGCAAAACCAGGGTAAACTATGGTAAATCCAGTCTATAATCATGCACATGTTCATGCAGCTATAAGGGGGGAACAATGTGTCTGAGTTCAAACTACAAGCTCCTGATCATTTCAGTACTATTCTTCATTGAGGGCACTGCTGGGTGTGGTTCTAGTGTCAGTTTTAAGCCATGTCTTTTTTACATGTAGAAGTGTTGTTTCCTGAGCTGTAACAGAGCTGGCAGAATCATTAACATTCCTGTAACTAAGAGATCTGATGGTTATTGGGTTTGTATGCAACGTTATCATTAAAAAAAAAAAAAAAAAAAAACTGCATACAGTTTTATATTCATTATCATAATTCATATTTAATCCTATGGTTGGCATATATATCTTTTGTATTTTATACTACAGTGCAGATTTAAAAACTTGAGAACTAAGGCTGACAACCACTGACTTAAACTGTTACTACGTACGTTGACTGCAATTTTTGTTTAGGAACCACACCAGGACATTGTGACTATCTCTGCATTCAAACGCAGTTCTGTGTCTCTGCATTCAAACGCAGCTCTGTGTCTCTGCATTCAAACGCAGTTCTGTGTCTCTGCATTCAAACGCAGTTCTGTGTCTCTGCATTCAAACGCAGTTCTGTTTCTCTGCATTCAAACGCAGTTCTGTGTCTCTGCATTCAAACGCAGTTCTGTGTCTCTGCATTCAAACGCAGTTCTGTGTCTCTGCATTCAAACGCAGTTCTGTGTCTCTGCATTCAAACGCAGTTCTGTATCCCTGCATTCAAATGCAGTTAAGTGCCTGAATGTACTCTAAACCCCTGGCTGATGAGAATAGCACCACGCTTTGTAGTGTAACACCACTTATTCAGGGCTGCTGATTTGTACAATCAACATAACTGACTTTACTTGCCAGGGCCCTAATGTATCTCTTTGAGCATTCTTGTTTAACATGAATTCCCGTGGAGTTCTGCTTCATCAGCCCCACTCTGTAGCCAGTGTGAAAGTGCTGACCTGCTATTGATCTGCTTGATGCTGAATGAATTGCATTGAATTACTGAAATTGAAGGTGCTGAATAAATCCGGGCTCTGACACATTTATAGGTGTGTGGAAACTGATGCAGCTACTGAGCTCTGTGCTTTGTGCTATACATTTATAATGTGACCATTTTTGTTCAGACCCTTCATTGATTGTGCTACAAAGCACCATGTGGACTCCTTTATCTTCCTGCCATGGACAAATAGCTCATTTAACGGCTCAGTTATTGTCGAGTGCAGCTCTAATTATATGTATGAAACGATAACGTAACTGACACGAATGGACTTCCATTATGTCATTTTGAAAAGTGCTCGTCGAAATGATCAGTCTGATTTGGTGCTTGGTGGGTGGTTTGATTTTTGAACAAACGCTATCACTGTGAGATTTAGCACTCAATAGACAATGGAACCATACAGGATGCACCTGAGCAATTTGAGGTATTCAACACCAGTTTTATTCTTTATATGGGCATAATCACAGATTTTAAAGTGTTAGTTCCAGGAACGACAGGATTTCACACTAAAGCCCGTTTCACACTGGCACATCTACCTGGGTCCAGACCCGGGTTCTGGCTACCCAGGTCACAATCCTGCGTAGTGTGAAACCACTTACCTGGGTCGTACCCGGGTCCCAGTGACCCACTTCAGGATGTGGTTCAACACATTTTGATCCGGGTCGAGCGAAACAAAATGCATGACGGACGTTCGTTAGCCAACGAAATAACAAACAGCCACGCCTGCGTGAAGGTTTCACTTCCACAAGGAACATTTCTGTTCATTCTGTTTAGCCATATTTTTGTTGATTTTGAGACACACCATGAGCCAGATTGCAGCAGGGATGAAGAAACATTTGCTCCAATCAACAAGCTGCTTCCGGGGCATTCATACAGGTGTTGTTTACCTGCGTCTGTCATCCAGGTCAACCCAAAAGCAGTGTGAAATCATGTAGCCGACCCGTGTGTCATGTTTGTTTGGTGGCTTCATGCGCGTTTTCAACCTGAGGCCAGTGCAACCCTGTTGCATTCACATTTCATTTTTCAATCCAAGGATAGCATTTCACCCTGGCCGCCCTCTCTGTTACAGGGTCTTACACTAAGTGAAAGCTGCGTCCTCTCTGCTGGAAAGCCCTCTCTGTTACAGGGTCTCACACTAAGTGAAAGCTGCGTCCTCTCTGCTGGAAAGCCCTCTCTGTTACAGGGTCTCACACTAAGTGAAAGCTGCGTCCTCTCTGCTGGAAAGCCCTCTCTGTTACAGGGTCTCACACTAAGTGAAAGCTGCGTCCTCTCTGCTGGAAAGCCCTCTCTGTTACAGGGTCTCACACTAAGTGAAAGCTGCGTCCTCTCTGCTGGAAAGCCCTCTCTGTTACAGGGTCTCACACTAAGTGAAAGCTGCGTCCTCTCTGCTGGAAAGCCCTCTCTGTTACAGGGTCTCACACTAAGTGAAAGCTGCGTCCTCTCTGCTGGAAAGCCCTCTCTGTTACAGGGTTTCACACTAAGTGAAAGCTGCGTCCTCTCTGCTGGAAAGCCCTCTCTGTTACAGGGTCTCACACTAAGTGAAAGCTGCGTCCTCTCTGCTGGAAAGCCCTCTCTGTTACAGGGTCTCACACTAAGTGAAAGCTGCATCCTCTCTGCTGGAAAGCCCTCTCTGTTACAGGGTCTCACACTAAGTGAAAGCTGCGTCCTCTCTGCTGGAAAGCCCTCTCTGTTACAGGGTCTCACACTAAGTGAAAGCTGCGTCCTCTCTGCTGGAAAGCCCTCTCTGTTACAGGGTCTCACACTAAGTGAAAGCTGCGTCCTCTCTGCTGGAAAGCCCTCTCTGTTACAGGGTCTCACACTAAGTGAAAGCTGCGTCCTCTCTGCTGGAAAGCCCTCTCTGTTACAGGGTCTCACACTAAGTGAAAGCTGCGTCCTCTCTGCTGGAAAGCCCTCTCTGTTACAGGGTCTCACACTAAGTGAAAGCTGTGTCCTCTCTGCTGGAAAGCCCTCTCTGTTACAGGGTCTCACACTAAGTGAAAGCTGCGTCCTCTCTGCTGGAAAGCCCTCTCTGTTACAGGGTCTCACACTAAGTGAAAGCTGCGTCCTCTCTGCTGGAAAGCCCTCTCTGTTACAGGGTCTCACACTAAGTGAAAGCTGCGTCCTCTCTGCTGGAAAGCTCTCTCTGTTACAGGGTTTCACACTAAGTGAAAGCTGCGTCCTCTCTGCTGGAAAGCCCTCTCTGTTACAGGGTCTCACACTAAGTGAAAGCTGCGTCCTCTCTGCTGGAAAGCCCTCTCTGTTACAGGGTCTCACACTAAGTGAAAGCTGCGTCCTCTCTGCTGGAAAGCCCTCTCTGTTACAGGGTCTCACACTAAGTGAAAGCTGCGTCCTCTCTGCTGGAAAGCTCTCTCTGTTACAGGGTCTCACACTAAGTGAAAGCTGCGTCCTCTCTGCTGGAAAGCCCTCTCTGTTACAGGGTCTCACACTAAGTGAAAGCTGCGTCCTCTCTGCTGGAAAGCCCTCTCTGTTACAGGGTCTCACACTAAGTGAAAGCTGCGTCCTCTCTGCTGGAAAGCCCTCTCTGTTACAGGGTCTCACACTAAGTGAAAGCTGCGTCCTCTCTGCTGGAAAGCCCTCTCTGTTACAGGGTCTCACACTAAGTGAAAGCTGCGTCCTCTCTGCTGGAAAGCCCTCTCTGTTACAGGGTCTCACACTAAGTGAAAGCTGCGTCCTCTCTGCTGGAAAGCCCTCTCTGTTACAGGGTCTCACACTAAGTGAAAGCTGCGTCCTCTCTGCTGGAAAGCCCTCTCTGTTACAGGGTCTCACACTAAGTGAAAGCTGCGTCCTCTCTGCTGGAAAGCCCTCTCTGTTACAGGGTCTCACACTAAGTGAAAGCTGCGTCCTCTCTGCTGGAAAGCCCTCTCTGTTACAGGGTCTCACACTAAGTGAAAGCTGCGTCCTCTCTGCTGGAAAGCCCTCTCTGTTACAGGGTCTCACACTAAGTGAAAGCTGCATTCACCTCTGTTAGTTTGGTTTCAAGTACACTGCGATAACACTGAAGTAAAGAATTAATCTAATTCTGCCTTTTGCCAGCCTATTGGCACATCTGTGTGTTCCTCAGTTGGGTCTCCCATCACTTTGGAAAGAGGAGTCTCTCTCACACACCCACACACAAACAAAATAAATAATTTAGTGGTTCTGTTCTTCTTGAATTTACTTTTGCTAAATGGAGCATGCCGCCTTCTGATTTAAATCTTTTTTTAAATGTTTGCTTTTTCAGACCATAGCAAAGTGAAAGTTATTTCCAATGGTTGGGATGGTGATGACTCAAGAAAGACCGAAGCAGAGTTTTTTTTTTTTTCTCATTTTGGAATCCATCTGGCATTCATTCAAATTCAATGACAGAATGTCTGGGTGGATTGCACTATTATTATTATTATTATTATTATTATTATTATTATTATTATTATTATTATTATTATTATTATTATTATTATTATTTATTTCTTGGCAGATGCCCTTATCCAGGGCAACTTACAATTGTTACAAGGTATCACATTATTTTTACATACAATTACATTATTTTTTACACATTATTTTTACATACAATTACCCATTTAAACAGTTGGGTTTTTACTGGAGCAATCTAGGTAAAGTACTTTGCTCAAGGGTACAGCAGCTGTGTCCCCCACCTGGGATTGAACCCACAACCCTCCGGTCAAGAGTCCAGAGCCCTAACCACTACTACACACTGCTGCCCTAGAATGTTACCATTTAAAAAAAAATTTTCCCCAGTTTAGAATCCGTCTGGCTTTCCTTCAAATCCAATGACAGAACTCATTGCTAAGTAGATAGAGCTTGATCTAAAGAAAGGAATTCTCCTGAATGAATTAGGTTTAAACACGCTTTCCTGCTGTACAGTATGCAGCACTTGTTCTAAACAGAATACGCCATGATCATGTGAAACGCCCTCTTTTCTGGTCTGGGTTTGTCATGCATAGACTGTATTTTCCAATGTAAGCAGGGCTTGTGTAGATATGTACTACATTCAGAAATGGGATTACACTTTTGTCACAAGAAGTTATTCCACAGTCTGGCGAATAGCATGTTTTCTTTCGCCTGGATCAAAGGTGTAGTATCAAATGACTGCTGATGATGACAAAGTTCATTTTAGGGTAATATGCTCCTCTGTTATCTAAGAACATCTCCTGTGATCTGATCAGCTTTAGGCCATCTTTCAGCTTAGAAAACCCTGCCTGTCAAGCCAGCCAGACCTTGAGTCTAATGAGGTTTGACTTGACCCATAGATCAAGATTATATCATGCCTAATCAAATCACAGCAGAAGCTTGCTAAGTACCATTGGGTTTTCTGTCAAGGTGCACACCTTGTACGTTTTACATTGCAGCACACTTTCAGGCAGTTTCAAAAGAAAGAGAATAAAAGAGCTGCAGCAGATATTCTATATGAATTGTGTGATAACGGGCAGAGATAGTCGGGTACAATAGAAAAACTAAATGAGTTGAACTGAAAATATCTTTCACATTTTAAGCCTTGTGTTTTTTTTTTTTTTCTATGTATAATTCTGGTTGAATCTATAAGAAAATGTACCTAAATTCTTTAATACAAATACAGTAGTCACTTTTTTAATTTTCTTCCATTTTAGACCTGCCTTATTTGCATAACCTTGCAGTAAAGTCTCAGGGGCCGGCCTTAGGAGTGAAAGAAAATCAGAACAGTAGGACTGTGTGCTTTTTGGTTCGTTATTATCTTAATTGATTGACTCAGATAATCAGATTATCTGTATAAAACTAATTATCGAGAAACCTAACATCCACACAACCCCTGTACCTTTTCAAGGTAGAATGTACTGTACTCTACTGTAAATATATGGGATAGAGCAATTTCTCCATGACAACGGGGCAGAACCGCACTCCACACAACACGACGGGTTAAATCATTTGGAGAATTTTAGTATCTAATTTTACAACCAAATCTTACGGGTATGGTTTGTGATGGTGTTTAAAAGACCATTATAATTGATGAGAATGCCCTAGATTTGTTCTGTTTAAAAGACCAGCTGCTCTGGATGCAAGCTGCTGTAATTTGCTTTGCTTTCATTTATATTTTATATATACAGATGAGCCTGCTTTATTTCATGATTGCCGTGCAGGCATCATTTGTGCTATAAAGTGGGTCAGGATATAAAGCGGGTTTCACGTTTGCCTGTGTGTGTGTGTGTGTGTGTGTGTGTCTGTGTGTGTATATATATATATATATATATATACAGACGTGCTCAAATTTGTTGGTACCCCTCCATAAAAAACGAAGAATGCACAATTTTCTCTGAAATAACTTGAAACTGACAAAAGTAATTGGCATCCACCATTGTTTATTCCATATTTAATAGAAATCAGACTTTGCTTTTGATTTTTTATTCAACATAATATTGTAAATAAGAAAACAAATGAAAATGGCATGGACAAAAATGATGGGACCGCTAACCTAATATTTTGTTGCACAACCTTTAGAGGCAATTACTACAATCAAATGTTTTCTGTATCTCTCAATGAGACTTCTGCACCTGTTAACAGGTAGTTTGGCCCACTCTTCCTGAGCAAACTGCTCCAGCTGTCTCAGGTTTGATGGGTGCCTTCTCCAGACTGCAAGTTTCAGCTCTTTCCATAGATGTTCGATAGGATTCAGATCAGGACTCATAGAAGGCCACTTCAGAATAGTCCAATGTTTTGTTCTTATCCATTCTTGGGTGCTTTTAGCTGTGTGTTTTGGGTCATTATCCTGTTGGAGGACCCATGACCTGCGACTGAGACAGAGCTTTCTGACACTGGGCAGTACGTTTCGCTCCAGAATGCCTTGATAGTCTTGAGATTTCATTGTGCCCTGCACAGATTCAAGGCACCCTGTGCCAGGCGCAGCAAAGCAGCCCCAAAACATAACCGAGCGTCCTCCATGTTTCACTGTAGGTATGGTGTTCTTTTCTTTGAAAGCTTCATTTTTTCATCTGTGAACATAGAGCTGATGTGACTTGCCAAAAAGCTCCAGTTTTGACTCATCTGTCCAAAGGACATTCTCCCAGAAGAATTGTGGCTTGTCAATTTGCATTTTAGCAAATTCCAGTCTGGCTTTTTTATGTTTTTCTTTCAAAAATTGAGTCCTCCTGGGTCTTCTTCCATGGAGCCCACTTTTGCTCAATAAGCGACGGATGGTGCGATCAGAAACTGACGTACCTTCACCTTGGAGTTCAGCTTGTATCTCTTTGGCAGTTATCCTTGGTTCTTTTTCTACCATTCGCACTATCCTTCTGTTCAATCTGGGGTTGATTTTCCTCTTGCGGCCGTGCCCAGGGAGGTTGGCTACAGTTCCATGGACCTTAAACTTCTTAATAATATTTGCAACTGTTGTCACAGGAACATCAAGCTGCTTGGAGATGGTCTTGTAGCCTTTACCTTTACCATGCTTGTCTATTATTTTCTTTCTGATCTCCTCAGACAACTCTCTCCTTTGCTTTCTCTGGTCCATGTTCAGTGTGGTGCACACAATGATACCAAACAGCACAGTGACTACTTTTCTCCATTTAAATAGGCTGAATGACTGATTACAAGATTGGAGACATGTGTGATACTAATTAAAGAAACTAATTAGTTTGAAATATCACTATAATCCAATTATTTATTATCTTTTCTAAGGGGTACCAACAAATGTGTCCAGGCCATTTTAGAATATCTTTGTAGAATAAGCAATAATTCATCTCTTTTCACAGCTTCTTTGCTTTATTCTATGACATACCAAAGGCATGCAAGTATACATGATAAAATAGCTTTTAATTTCATCACTTTTCAGGAAGAATGAAGCATTATTTCAATGACCTGTAAGGGTACCAACAAATTTGAGCACGTCTGTGTGTGTATGTATGTATGTATATGTATATGTATATGTATATATATATATATATATATATATATATATATATATATATATATATATATATATATATATATATATATATATATATATATACTGTATATACAGTGCATTGCAAAAGTATTCAGACCCCTGACCAATTCTCTCATATTACTGAATTACAAATGGTACATTGAAATTTCGTTCTGTTTGATATTTTATTTTAAAACACTGAAACTCAAAATCAATTGTAAGGTGACATTGGTTTTATGTTGGGAAATATTTTTAAGAAAAATAAAAAAATTGAACTATCTTGCTTGCATAAGTATTCAACCCCTGTGCTGTGGAAGCTCCCAGTTTACACCGATGAAAGAAATTGCCCTAACAAGGACACAATTACCTTACCATCGGCCTCCACCTGTGAACCATTAAAGTTGCTGTCACATTTTCTGGATAAAAACCCCACTGTTGAAGGATCATTGGTCAGGCTGTGAATCTGAAGGAAAATGAAGACCAAAGAGCATTCTACAGAAGTTAGAGATAAAGTAATACAAATGCATAGATTAGGGAAAGGGTACAAAATAATATCCAAGTGTTTGGATATCCCAGTGAGCACAGTTGGATCAATAATCAGGAAGTGGAAGCTGCATCACACCACCCAGGCACTGCCAAGAAAAGGCCGTCCCTCAAAACTCAGCGCTCAAACAAGGAGACTTGTGAGAGAAGCCACAGAGAGGCCAACAATCACTTTGAAGGAGCTACAGAGTTCAGTGGCTGGGAGTGGAGTAATGGTGCACCAGTCAACCATATCAAGAGCTCTGCATAACACTGGCCTGTATGGGGGGGTGGCAAGAAAGAAGCCGTTACTCAAAAAGTACCATCTGAAAGTACGTCTGGAGTTTGCCAGAAAGCATGAGAGTGATCCAGCTGCGATGTGGGAAAAGGTTTTGTGGTCAGATGAGACCAAGATAGAGCTTTTTGGCCAAAACTCAAAGCGCTATGTGTGGCGCAAACCTAACACTGCCCATGCCTCAAGACACACCATCCCTACAGTGAAGTATGGTGGTAGCTGCATCATGTTGTGGGGATGCGTCTCATCAGCAGGGACTGGGCATCTTGTTAAAATTGAAGGAAGAATGGATGGAGCAAAATACAGGGAAATACTGCAAGAGAACCTGCTTCAGTCCCCTAAAAAACTGAAGCTTGGGAGGAAATTCACCTTTCAGCAGGTGATTGATACCAAGCACAAGGCCAAAGCAACATTGGAGTGGCTCAAGAACAAAAAGGTGAATGTCCTACAGTGGCCCAGTCAAAGTCCTGATCTCAATCCTATTGAGAATCTGTGGCACTATTTGAAAATTGCGGTCCACAAGCGTCGTCCAACCAACCTGAACAACCTGGAGCAAATCAGCCAAGAAGAATGGGCCAAAATCACTCCGACACTGTGTGCAAAGCTGGTACATACTTACCCCAAAAGACTTAAAGCTGTTAGCGAAAGGTGGCTCTACCAAATATTAATGTGTGGGGGTTGAATACTTATGCAAGCAAGATAGTTCAATTTTTTATTTTTCTTAAAAATATTTCCCAACATAAAACCAATGTCACCTTACAATAATTGATTTTGAGTTTGTGTTTTAAAATAAAATATCAAACAGAACGAAATTTCAATGTACAGTAATATGAGAGAATTGGTCAGGGGTCTGAATACTTTTGCAAGGCACTGTGTATGTGTATAGATATATAGATATGATGCTGCAGTTTTTTAAATGTATTATAAAAACTCAGATGTTAATAGCATTGGTCATTTTTAAGTGACATATTGTACAGCTTTGTGGGTCTATACAATCCCCTGGATGTAGTTCCATGGTTGTGATCCTCTCTCTCAGCTAGTCTGGTTTGTTAGCTCCAGCACACAGGATTTCCTTGGCAGGATTTTCTCACCTTGTGAGCTGAATGTAATGATGATGATGTCAGGGATCTCGGCTACAACTTGCCTATAGGGGAATAATTAGCTGTTTCTGTTCACCAGAAAAAAGTTAGGGGTTATGGTGAAGTTTTCGTATGCATTGATGTGTAGAAAGCTAACCCTTCTCAGGAAATGAAAGCTTTTATCCTCGATCGTTACCTATTGATAGGATTTCTGTACAGTGTTGAACTAATGTATTCCTTTGTATGACAGATAAAAGGTAAATCCCTTTATTCCTGAATGGTTTTAAAAAGGAACCCTGAGACTCTGGATTATCCAAACCCCATGTCTCTACACTGTATAAATAAAGGAACCCTCGGACTCTGGATTATCCAAACCCCATGTCTCTACACTGTATAAATAAAGGAACCCTGAGACTCTGGATTATCCAAACCCCATGTCTCTACACTGTATAAATAAAGGAACCCTGAGACTCTGGATTATCCAAACCCCATGTCTCTACACTGTATAAATAAAGGAACCCTGAGACTCTGGATTATCGAAACCCCATGTCTCTACACTGTATAAATAAAGGAACCCTGAGACTCTGGATTATCCAAACCCCATGTCTCTACACTGTATAAATAAAGGAACCCTGAGACTCTGGATTATCCAAACCCCATGTCTCTATACTGTATAAATAAAGGAACCCTGAGACTCTGGATTATCCAAACCCCATGTCTCTACACTGTATAAATAAAGGAACCCTGAGACTCTGGATTATCCAAACCCCATGTCTCTACACTGTATAAATAAAGGAACCCTGAGACTCTGGATTATCCAAACCCCATGTCTCTATACTGTATAAATAAAGGAACCCTGAGACTCTGGATTATCCAAACCCCATGTCTCTACACTGTATAAATAAAGGAACCCTGAGACTCTGGATTATCCAAACCCCATGTCTCTACACTGTATAAATAAAGGAACCCTGAGACTCTGGATTATCCAAACCCCATGTCTCTACAATGTATAAATAAAGGAACCCTGAGACTCTGGATTATCCAAACCCCATGTCTCTACACTGTATAAATAAAGGAACCCTGAGACTCTGGATTATCGAAACCCCATGTCTCTACACTGTATAAATAAAGGAACCCTGAGACTCTGGATTATCCAAACCCCATGTCTCTACACTGTATAAATAAAGGAACCCTGAGACTCTGGATTATCCAAACCCCATGTCTCTATACTGTATAAATAAAGGAACCCTGAGACTCTGGATTATCCAAACCCCATGTCTCTACACTGTATAAATAAAGGAACCCTGAGACTCTGGATTATCCAAACCCCATGTCTCTACACTGTATAAATAAAGGAACCCTGAGACTCTGGATTATCCAAACCCCATGTCTCTATACTGTATAAATAAAGGAACCCTGAGACTCTGGATTATCCAAACCCCATGTCTCTACAATGTATAAATAAAGGAACCCTGAGACTCTGGATTATCCAAACCCCATGTCTCTACACTGTATAAATAAAGGAACCCTGAGACTCTGGATTATCCAAACCCCATGTCTCTATACTGTATAAATAAAGGAACCCTGAGACTCTGGATTATCGAAACCCCATGTCTCTACACTGTATAAATAAATGAACCCTGAGACTCTGGATTATCCAAACCCCATGTCTCTACACTGTATAAATAAATGAACCCTGAGACTCTGGATTATCCAAACCCCATGTCTCTACACTGTATAAATAAAGTAAACCTGAGACTCTGGATTATCCAAACCCCATGTCTCTACACTGTATAAATAAATTAACCCTCGGACTCTGGATTATCCAAACCCCATGTCTCTACACTGTATAAATAAAGGAACCCTGAGACTCTGGATTATCCAAACCCCATGTCTCTACACTGTATAAATAAATTAACCCTCGGACTCTGGATTATCCAAACCCCATGTCTCTACACTGTATAAATAAAGGAACCCTGAGACTCTGGATTATCCAAACCCCATGTCTCTACACTGTATAAATAAATTAACCCTCGGACTCTGGATTATCCAAACCCCATGTCTCTACACTGTATAAATAAAGGAACCCTGAGACTCTGGATTATCCAAACCCCATGTCTCTACACTGTATAAATAAATTAACCCTCGGACTCTGGATTATCGAAACCCCATGTCTCTACACTGTATAAATAAAGGAACCCTGAGACTCTGGATTATCCAAACCCCATGTCTCTACACTGTATAAATAAATGAACCCTCGGGCTCTGGATTATCCAAACCCCATGTCTCTACACTGTATAAATAAATGAACCCTCGGACTCTGGATTATCGAAACCCCATGTCTCTATACTGTATAAATAAAGGAACCCTGAGACTCTGGATTATCGAAACCCCATGTCTCTACACTGTATAAATAAAGGAACCCTGAGACTCTGGATTATCCAAACCCCATGTCTCTACACTGTATAAATAAAGGAACCCTGAGACTCTGGATTATCCAAACCCCATGTCTCTACACTGTATAAATAAAGGAACCCTGAGACTCTGGATTATCCAAACCCCATGTCTCTATACTGTATAAGCAAATGGAATGCAGCCACAATTACCCCCGATCATCAGAACAGAATGTGTGTAATTGAGCGCCTCTCACTATTCTCATAGCAGAATACAGGAGTACAATTACTCACAACATCGATGCAACATGCAGGCTTGCATTTTCAGAGCTTGTTAAAGTCCTTTACGCACCTGTCACTACGTTGCGTGATTCTGTACGTGTCTAATTTACTCGTCACTTTTCATTTACTCAGCACTGGTTTTCATGTATTAAACTACCATGCAAGCTTCTCATTGTGAGGATCAAACACATCAACACTGGTTTTCAAGCTTCTCAGTGTGAGGATCAAACTCATCAACACTGGTTTTCATGCATTAAACTACCATGCAAGCTTCTCAGTGTGAGGATCAAACATGTCAACACTGGTTTTCATGCATTAAACTACCATGCAAGCTTCTCAGTGTGAGGATCAAACTCATCAACACTGGTTTTCATGCATTAAACTACCATGCAAGCTCTTCATTGTGAGGATCAAACACATCAACACTGGTTTTCATGCTGAGAGATTTGCTGTGGCTGTCCTTATAAAATGTTAATGAATCTTTATGATTACACTCGCATGCCTTTAAAAGAGTAACCTGCTGTCATCTTTAAACTGTATACTTAGTGCAGATGCTTTTGTTATAATTAGTTTTTACCAAATACATGGTTGGCTGCAACCAATTTGCTTCTCTGTTGGAATTTGGAAGAGTTTAACTTTTTTTTTTTTTTAATTCAGGTAATATATTTTGTAATAGCTTTTTAATTTAAATTTTTTTTAATTCCATCATATCAAGGGCTTGATTTTTCGTGAGTGTTCTAAATCCTGTAATAAATAACTCACCTTTTAAAGTAAGGTATTTGTTTTGAGTCTGGTTTATTCAGAGGCTTTGCAACCGAATGTGATAACTTTCCATGAACTTTTAATCCGCTGCATCAAATAGGAACAGAATGAGAGGGCGGAGACAAACCATGCTGGATGTTAGAGGGGGTCAGGGAGAGGGGGGCAGGGAGGGGGAGGGGGAGGGGGAGAGGGGGTCAGGGAGAGGGGGGCAGGGAGAGGGGGGCAGGGAGGGGGAGGGGGAGGGGGAGAGGGAGAGGGAGAGGGGGGCAGGGACAGGGGAGATATGTAAAACAACCAGGTTCATTTTATAATTCTGGCGAGTGTAGTCCTGCTGTGAATGGAGTAGTGTTTAGGAAATGGATATGTAAAACGACCAGGTTCATTGTAAATGAAAAGGCCACATTTTATAATTGTGCCAAGTGATTTCTTTTAACATGTTGAATACCCTTAAGTGATATTGGATTAGCTTGTCAGTGATGGATATATAATTGGTCATCAGGTGCTTTCTTCCCATGTCCACTCGTTGGTGGGGATCATGCCGGTGAAGTGCCACCGGACAATGGGAAGCAGTTGATAAATCACGTCGCTGTAGCACATGCAAACAGATTGGACCCCACGAGTCAGTGACATAGTATTAACGTATAGCAAGAATTTGCAGGAAAAAACAGGACCTCACATGCAAACAGCAGCACATTATTCCTGCTGTTCCCTTAATACAATTATCTGGGCTCTTAAACGCTCACAGATACAGGAGAAGAGTCTTTTCAAAAGGAATGAATGATCTTGTGTCCTCAAGCAGTGTCTGAAAGAACTAGACATGTCTTTGGTGTGTTGCAGTGTAGAGGCAGAGCACTTCCATGCTGTGTGGAGCTCTGACAGAGCTATACATGTCTCTGGTGTGTTGCAGTGTAGAGGCAGAGCACTTCCATGCTGTGTGGAGCTCTGACAGAGTTAGACATGTCTCTGGTGTGTTGCAGTGTAGAGGCAGAGCACTTCCATGCTGTGTGGAGCTCTGACAGAGCTAGGCATGTCTTTGGTGTGTTGCAGTGTAGAGGCAGAGCACTTCCATGCTGTGTGGAGCTCTGACAGAGCTAGACATGTCTTTGGTGTGTTGCAGTGTAGAGGCAGAGCACTTCCATGCTGTGTGGAGCTCTGACAGAGCTAGACATGTCTGTGGTGTGTTGCAGTGTAGAGGCAGAGCACTTCCATGCTGTGTGGAGCTCTGACAGAGCTAGACATGTCTCTGGTGTGTTGCAGTGTAGAGGCAGAGCACTTCCATGCTGTGTGGAGCTCTGACAGAGCTAGACATGTCTCTGGTGTGTTGCAGTGTAGAGGCAGAGCACTTCCATGCTGTGTGGAGCTCTGACAGAGCTAGACATGTCTCTGGTGTGTTGCAGTGTAGAGGCAGAGCACTTCCATGCTGTGTGGAGTTCTGACAGAGCTAGACATGTCTCTGGTGTGTTGCAGTGTAGAGGCAGAGCACTTCCATGCTGTGTGGAGCTCTGACAGAGCTAGACATGTCTCTGGTGTGTTGCAGTGTAGAGGCAGTGCACTTCCATGCTGTGTGGAGCTCTGACAGAGCTAGACATGTCTCTGGTGTGTTGCAGTGTAGAGGCAGAGCACTTCCATGCTGTGTGGAGCTCTGACAGAGCTAGACATGTCTCTGGTGTGTTGCAGTGTAGAGGCAGAGCACTTCCATGCTGTGTGGAGCTCTGACAGAGCTAGACATGTCTCTGGTGTGTTGCAGTGTAGAGGCAGAGCACTTCCATGCTGTGTGGAGCTCTGACAGAGCTAGACATGTCTGTGGTGTGTTGCAGTGTAGAGGCAGAGCACTTCCATGCTGTGTGGAGCTCTGACAGAGCTAGACATTTCTCTGGTGTGTTGCAGTGTAGAGGCAGAGCACTTCCATGCTAGTTCTAGTTGTCTTCCCAGATGTTCCTGAGACACCCTCTGCATAAATACCGTAACCCTGATTGAGGTGATTTTAGATTCTCCAGTGGTTTTGCAAGACGTGTACACAGTATGAACTCAATGCTACATAGTGTAGTCACAGGGTACGTTTCTGAAATGCAGCAAATGCATACGTTTGGTTGTAAATCGCATGTATTTTTGTATAATGATGTTGATTCTTTGCTCAATCTGTTATGCTGATTGTGTTATGGAGATATGTGTTCAAACACAGGGCTCCCAAAATGGACGGCCTGTGTTTTGTTGCACAGAGCACCTCTACATATATATGCTGTGAATAAAATGCAGCGCTTCGATTGGCTCAGATTGATTAATGACGACAACATGACTTCTATAATTCTGAATCTCGACCCTAACCCTGAAGAAAATTATACCATGAATAAATATAACCCTAACGAGAAGACATTTGGTTCTAGGAATGAGTAGTGAACAGTTTCATTGTCTCACAGAGAACGTGTCGAGGTGTTTGTCTTGCTGCTAAAGTATATTCCCCGGATAATGTAGTTTTATCTTATAAATATTCATTTTGTACTGACTTTCCCTCGGACGTCCCTTGGTTTGACAAGCCCAACATGTTTGTGCTCCAGAACATACTTGAACACCGGAAACCGTTCTGGATTCCCCCTCACAGAGACTGTATGCAGTGTTAATGACAGCATTGAGGTACCCAGTGTGTGCTGAGGCACATTCTGTAGTCCTCAAGAGTTTATCTACTGTAGTGTTCCTGTGTTTGAGGTCAAACTTGGGTTAACTATGTCAGCTCATTTTAAGACTTGAATCAAGCTCCCCCTAATTCTTCTTTGTCTCTGTCAAATACAGCTGAATATAGTTGTGGTTCTGAAACGCATTTACAATTCATATGTATAACTGCTCAGATTGGCAGCTTCTTCCATTAACAGCAAAGCATACAGGATTTTCTTTTCTTTTTTTTGTTGTACATATACTTTGTTTTGTAAAATGTCAAATGATTAAACAACAATACAAGACACAGAGGTCTGTACATGATCTGTGTTTATAGGATTGCTAAACTGATCTTTATGCTCAAATCTGTGATGATGTACATCCAAGTGCTTCGATGCTTATGTTTTTTATTTACTATATCACTTAGCTACATAATTTATATTACAGACGTAATCTGATCCCCAAATAGCAGCCCCTGCAATTTAATTTCATAATGCTGTGTGTGTGTGTGTTAAGGGTAATCCATTTGTAATAAATATTGGTTTGAAATCCATTGGAAATCGTATGTCTTCAGGGCAGTCTTCATAGCTGTAGTTGTACAGTCTGTTTCAAGTCCCTATGAAGACCCTGGGGCTCCCTGTGGTGGTTGTAATACAGATATTCCACTGTCCTTTGTATTTCAGGCTGGGGTTTCCAATGGTGCTTGTGTCCACCTCCATCGGTATGTGCTATCTGCTGGTCATTCACGTTGCACTCGGATGGAACTCCCAACTCGCCCACATGCTTGGACCAAAGAGCTCTGCTTCTGTTTTCATCATCACCATGAATAGAGCTTGATCAATCACTAGAAAAAGAGTTTACAACTCAGTTTAAAACGACGGGCAACCCGACACTTGATCACGTTCCAACATACAGTGATGAAGTGCGCGTGTAATGCATGTGTGCGGAATAACACCACAAGGGAATGCTCTTTGTTCTAGGAGCACATTTCATTTGTATTGTTTTGTAAACTTGCCTTGCAGCATTGAATACTATCAGATGCTTGGGAGATGTTTCACTGTTACAGTTCATGTTTAGCCCTGGAAAACCTGTTGTTTATGATAGAAATGCTAGCATATGCTGGGTTCTGCGGTTACTGAAGAGCTGACAACAAGAAATGCATACAATGTGAATTCATGTTTGTTTTTTGATATATGATGTACAGCAGGAGAGCCCCACGTGGGGGATTATTATTATTTTACTGTCGCCACAAAATCACACTGAATACAAGCAGCTGGCACACAACAATGAGCAGGGAGACTCCCTGTTACATTGCTGCCTCTGAAGGTTCCTGTGACAAGGATGACCGAGGTTTGAGACTCAGAGACAGTTTTAAAGTTCAAAATAAAGCTTGTTAATAAACTAAAAATACAAAATAAATAGGCATAAGGGCCAAACAAAAAGGTTTCAAAAACACAAAACAATCAACACCAAACAAAACTTACAAAATAAAGCTTCCAGGCTGGGCGTTGCCTTCACTGGTTTCAATAACACATCACAAACAAAACCACTCTTCTTCTCCTTCCAGAACTCTCCCTCCAACTGGGAGGCTGAGGCCTCCTTTTATGCCAGGTGGCTAAGTCCATAATTGAATAATTAATTGACTGATTGCTCCCACCTGAAGCAATCAATCTGGGCAGGGAGGAGAATTTAACTCCTTCCCTGCCAGTATTTCTAAGGGCAGAGCCCTGCTCTGCCACAGTTCCCCTTTTGGGATGTTCCCTGGCTGTGTAGGTGGGACTGCATTATTGGTTCTCTGTTTGTGAATACATGTGCTCTGAGTTCCATGGGCATCTTGTTGAGGTTATGATGAGAACCTGATGGACTGAGCTGCACCTGGTGGGAGGGATTTCCAAGGGGAATATAGACTGGGGTCAGGAGAGATACAATGGTTGCAAGTTTGAAGATGGATCTAAAGCTAATACTGTACATATACATTCTCTCTCTCTCTCTCTCTCTCTCTCTCTCTCTCTCTCTATATATATATATATATATACAGACATGCTCAAATTTGTTGGTACCCTTACAGCTCATTGAAATAATGCTTCATTCCTCCTGAAAAGTGATGAAATTAAAAGCTGTTTTATCATGTATACTTGCATGCCTTTGGTATGTCATAGAATAAAGCAAAGAAGCTGTGAAAAGAGATGAATTATTGCTTATTCTACAAATATATTCTAAAATGGCCTGGACACATTTGTTGGTACCCCTTAGAAAAGATAAAAAATAATTGGATTATAGTGATATTTCAAACTAATTAGTTTCTTTAATTAGTATCACACATGTCTCCAATCTTGAATCAGTCATTCAGCCTATTTAAATGGAGAAAAGTAGTCACTGTGCTGTTTGGTATCATTGTGACAAGCATGGTAAAGGTAAAGGCTACAAGACCATCTCCAAGCAGCTTGATGTTCCTGTGACAACAGTTGCAAATATTATTAAGAAGTTTAAGGTCCATGGAACTGTAGCCAACCTCCCTGGGCGCGGCCGCAAGAGGAAAATCAACCCCAGATTGAACAGAAGGATAGTGCGAATGGTAGAAAAAGAACCAAGGATAACTGCCAAAGTGATACAAGCTGAACTCCAAGGTGAAGGTACGTCAGTTTCTGATCACACCATCCGTCGCTTATTGAGCAAAAGTGGGCTCCATGGAAGAAGACCCAGGAGGACTCAATTTTTGAAAGAAAAACATAAAAAAGCCAGACTGGAATTTGCTGAAATGCATATTGACAAGCCACAATCCTTCTGGGAGTATGTCCTTTGGACAGATGAGTCAAAACTGGAGCTTTTTGGCAAGTCACATCAGCTCTATGTTCACAGACGAAAAAATGAAGCTTTCAAAGAAAAGAACACCATACCTACAGTGAAACATGGAGGACGCTCGGTTATGTTTTGGGGCTGCTTTGCTGCGCCTGGCACAGGGTGCCTTGAATCTGTGCAGGGCACAATGAAATCTCAAGACTATCAAGGCATTCTGGAACGAAACGTACTGCCCAGTGTCAGAAAGCTCTGTCTCAGTCGCAGGTCATGGGTCCTCCAACAGGATAATGACCCAAAACACAGCTAAAAGCACCCAAGAATGGATAAGAACAAAACATTGGACTATTCTGAAGTGGCCTTCTATGAGTCCTGATCTGAATCCTATCGAACATCTATGGAAAGAGCTGAAACTTGCAGTCTGGAGAAGGCACCCATCAAACCTGAGACAGCTGGAGCAGTTTGCTCAGGAAGAGTGGGCCAAACTACCTGTTAACAGGTGCAGAAGTCTCATTGAGAGCTACAGAAAACGTTTGATTGCAGTGATTGCCTCTAAAGGTTGTGCAACAAAATATAAGGTTAGCGGTCCCATCATTTTTGTCCATGCCATTTTCATTTGTTTTCTTATTTACAATATTATGTTGAATAAAAAATCAAAAGCAAAGTCTGATTTCTATTAAATATGGAATAAACAGTGGTGGATGCCAATTACTTTTGTCAGTTTCAAGTTATTTCAGAGAAAATTGTGCATTCTTCGTTTTTTGTGGAGGGGTACCAACAAATTTGAGCATGTCTGTATATATGGACTGGAGAGGAGGGCTATAATAGAGAATTATTGACCCTACGGAAGACTAATTTGTTACCGACAGGGAGTTATAATGCCCGAAGCCGCAGGCATTAATGTCTCATTTTTAACCTAGCTGACAGACTTTTTCCAGCATTGTCAGGATGACATTTAGTGTACTGATTTCAAAGGAACTGTGCACAAAGCATTAGCAACGAGGACAGTCCAGTCATGAATCTTCATTCAGCTGTGTTCCTAACAGACTGCGACATTTGTTATGGAATCCTTCTAGCTCCTTTAATCCTGTTGGTATATTATACTGTTTTCATACACAATGCACTGCTGCTATTGGAGTTTAATCTGCTATCTGATTCTGCATGATTAATGCACCTTCACTTTCTGTTACTTTTTAAAAATGCTTTGACATTAGGCTACTGTTGTCTATACTTGTCATCTCTTTTAAATGAAATATAAGCATCAACCTTGCATTGAACCCATCCTGATGAAATTGCAATGAATATATTAACCAGCCAGAGTTAAGAAAAATGTCATTCTGACAACCCCTCTCCCTTGGGTCCCAGACAGACACACAACCAGGGAAACTACAAATTGCCCAGTGAAACTAAATTATGAACCAGCCTCAAGCCTAAACCAGGCATTGTCACTTGCAGAAGCAACAAGAGTAATTATCATGCTTTATCCTTCTTTATTATTCTTCAATTTGTAATTTGCAGAAATCATTGACATTATTAAAATGGCCATTTTTACAGATGGAACCAGTAATAGACATCTACAAGTTTATACATGTGGCATCAGTGAGAACAAGCATGTTAGTAACATACAGACCCTGCCACAGCATCCACCACACTGTATGCACAGACAGACTGATGGACAGATGCCTCCATACACCCCCTCATCCCTGACATTGTGATACTCTCAATAACACTGTATGCACAGATAGACTGATATAGTATATATGTTTAGTTCTCCCAGATGCCTGCTTCTGCCAAGGTTAACAGAGCCTTCCACACACGATAGTGCTTATTAATTTAAAGATAGGGGAAGCCCTATTTTAAAGTCTGACCAGCTTCCAAGAGTGTATGCACTCTAATAACAAAGGCACATAGACAAGCTTTTTTTCTAACATTAACACTTGTTCAGTTTTCTTAGTTAAAATCCTTGTAACCTGTTCATAATTTGCTGCAATATTCTTTATGCTGGTTTTATGTTCTTTAAAACACAGTGCAATTATTACAATAATCTGACAGTGTCAGTTAGTACTGAACTTCTCTCATTTTTAACTGTAATATGTTCTTTCAGCAATAATTTCGTATTTTTTATAACAGTTTTACTTTAAATGATTTTCTAACATGTATTTCTAATTCAGATACTTCAGACCTCAGGTCAGGTCTGCTCTATGCTTTCCTCCAGCTCAGGTCAGCTCTCTGTGCGTTCCTCCAGCTCAGGTCTGCTCTATGCTTTCCTCCAGCTCAGGTCAGCTCTCTGTGCGTTCCTCCAGCTCAGGTCTGCTCTATGCTTTCCTCCAGCTCAGGTCAGCTCTCTCTGCATTCCTCCAGCTCAGGTCAGCTCTCTCTACATTTCTCCAGCTCAGGTCTGCTCTGTGCTTTTCTCCAGCTCAGGTCTGCTCTCTGAGTTCCTCCAGCTCAGGTCTGCTCTCTCTGCATTCCTCCAGCTCATGTCTGCTCTCTCTGAGTTCCTCCAGCTCATGTCTGCTCTCTCTGCATTCCTCCAGCTCATGTCTGCTCTCTCTGAGTTCCTCCAGCTCAGGTCAGCTCTCTGCGTTCCTCCAGCTCAGGTCTGCTCTCTCTGCATTCCTCCAGCTCATGTCTGCTCTCTCTGAGTTCCTCCAGCTCAGGTCTGCTCTCTCTGCATTCCTCCAGCTCATGTCTGCTCTCTCTGAGTTCCTCCAGCTCAGGTCTGCTCTCTCTGCATTCCTCCAGCTCAGGTCAGCTCTCTGCGTTCCTCCAGCTCAGGTCTGCTCTCTCTGCATTCCTCCAGCTCATGTCTGCTCTCTCTGAGTTCCTCCAGCTCAGGTCTGCTCTCTCTGCATTCCTCCAGCTCATGTCTGCTCTCTCTGAGTTCCTCCAGCTCAGGTCTGCTCTCTCTGCATTCCTCCAGCTCATGTCTGCTCTCTCTGAGTTCCTCCAGCTCAGGTCTGCTCTCTCTGCATTCCTCCAGCTCATGTCTGCTCTCTCTGAGTTCCTCCAGCTCAGGTCTGCTCTCTCTGCATTCCTCCAGCTCATGTCTGCTCTCTCTGAGTTCCTCCAGCTCAGGTCTGCTCTCTCTGCATTCCTCCAGCTCATGTCTGCTCTCTCTGAGTTCCTCCAGCTCAGGTCTGCTCTCTCTGCATTCCTCCAGCTCAGGTCTGCTCTCTCTGCATTCCTCCAGCTCAGGTCAGCTCTCTATGCGTTCCTCCAGCTCATGTCTGCTCTCTCTGTGTTCCTCCAGCTCAGGTCTGCTCTCTCTGTGTTCCTCCAGCTCATGTCTGCTCTCTCTGAGTTCCTCCAGCTCAGGTCTGCTCTCTCTGCATTCCTCCAGCTCATGTCTGCTCTCTCTGAGTTCCTCCAGCTCAGGTCTGCTCTCTCTGCATTCCTCCAGCTCATGTCTGCTCTCTGTGCGTTCCTCCAGCTCAGGTCAGCTCTCTATGCGTTCCTCCAGCTCAGGTCAGCTCTCTGCGTTCCTCCAGCTCAGGTCAGCTCTCTATGCGTTCCTCCAGCTCATGTCTGCTCTCTGTGCGTTCCTCCAGCTCAGGTCAGCTCTCTGCGTTCCTCCAGCTCAGGTCTGTTCTCTCTGAGTTCCTCCAGCTCAGGTCTGCTCTCTCTGCATTCCTCCAGCTCATGTCTGCTCTCTGTGCGTTCCTCCTGCTCAGGTCAGCTCTCTATGCGTTCCTCCAGCTCAGGTCAGCTCTCTGCGTTCCTCCAGCTCAGGTCAGCTCTCTATGCGTTCCTCCAGCTCAGGTCAGCTCTCTGTGCGTTCCTCCAGCTCAGGTCTGCTCTCTGTGTTCCTCCAGCTCAGGTCTGCTCTCTCTGTGTTCCTCCAGCTCAGGTCTGCTCTCTCTGCGTTCCTCCAGCTCAGGTTAGCTCTCTGTGCGTTCCTCCAGCTCAGGTCTGCTCTCTGTGCGTTCCACCAGCTCAGGTCTGCTCTCTGTCTCTTCAGTCCTCCTCGTCTCTGTGCCCAGACTCTGGAACTCACTCCCTGAGAATATCCACCAGGCTGACTCGCTTCTGAATTTTGAAAGTAGGTTACAAACTTTCCTTTGGGCTTATTCTTGATTGTGCAGCTCTTTGTGATAACTCTGTTGTGAAAGGTGCTTTATAAAAAACAATTGTATTGTATTGTATTGTATTGTTATAGAAAGCAATGGTACCATTTATAAATGGTAAACCAAATGGTGTTTAATTTCAATATGTACTACACCCACTGACCTTCAGTTCTCCTGAGCTGTTGTGGGGAACATAATGGGACTTTGTAATATTGGGGAGGTTGAATAATTGGACACTAATTTATAAGAACGAACCTCAATTGACTCGCTGTGCATCAGGATTTGCGCCTCACAACCAATCATAATACAGGGAGCTCCCAGGTGCTTACATTAGGCATTTTCATGATGTGAGCCCACCTGCAGCCAGTCTTATTGGAGCTACAGCAGGATAGAAATCGCTCCACAGACAGCTTTACCTGCCTTTATATAAACCTGAATCACTGAAAGTTCAACAGGATGAAACACTGGCTTATCAAGGTCGCCTCAACACAATCAGATTATATTTAGAACTTGTAATCGCTGAACTGATTTTACACATGAACAGCTGCATTCGCTGTAACCCACAATGAACTGGCAAGCGGAGATGCATGGCCAACATGACATCACCATCACCTACTGTCAAGTGATGCTCGTTGCTGTTTAGCATCACATAAAACAGGTGGGTATGACTTAGTAGGGCAGTGAACAGGTACAGCACTGCAGTATTGTATTTGCAACTTTATATGGCATCCACTTCTATTTTGGAGTGTTTTGAAGTTATGGATGAAGAGTTTAAAACCTATATCAGGGTTGGCTAATTCCGGCCCAGGAGGAACTTTAATAGGCAAATACGTTGGGGTCTGAATGGACATTTAATTGGTGCAAATAAATAATTGAGAACATGGTTGGAACAAAGAGCTGGAATGGAAGAGCCACCCCTGGTCTACAGCTATTCTGCATTTCTAATTAGACAAAGCAGAAGCCTCACTGTTTACTAAGTGCACTGAAATGGGGGGAGAAACTCAACTCCCTCAAAGAGCCAGTATCATGACCATTGATATGTTATAAGAACACCTGCAACATGTATTGGACCGGATTGTACGGAAATGGAAAAAAAACAGAGAACGTTTTCGGGTAAAATGGGTTACAATTGAAACAGAATGCCTGCATATCGTAATGAAGGTTAAACCATGATACTGGATTTGTGTGGTGCCTGACTGAAGCAGTGCTATATTGTATTACACTGCCTTGATACATTGTATTACAGTATGTGAAAGGTGCTTTACCCATGGCAGCTGCTGTTGTGTCACACTAAAACAGTCCCAGCAGTTTTCTATCACAACTTGTCAGGCTTACAGCACCGAGAAGACCTTTTAAAAATGAGCATTGCTGTCACTCACACTGTAGTATGCTTTGCATAGACAAGCTGTCAATTCTTATTAAAAAAGCGTAACGTCCAAACACAAATCTAAATGATGGAAACTCTATCTGTTTTTGTTTCGCTTACACTGGCAGGTTTAATAGCCAGTTTTATACAGTATGATATATTAAAGTTCAGTTGTGTTAAACAAGACATATTTTCCAAGCTGGAAATATATCTTGGAAATATCCTTCTTTGCAGCGCAAGCAGTGCAATATTTATTGGCCTTACTAATTAAACAGAAACGTACATTTGAAAACGATAGACGGGTTATTCAGTTCATGTTAAGTGGATATCATTTGTCCCCCTCCACACCATGTTTGAATTGTTTGTATAACTTGTTAAACTTAACTTCCCGACATTATAACCTATTGTAACGATACAGAAGTAAGAAACACAATAGTGAATTGCAACAAAACTAATATTATTTACTGTTGTTTTCAATTCAAAATGCTGTGGAAAAAGTACTATACAGTCAATAGAATTGTACTGTAAACACATGATAAGGCACACAATAAAAGTGGATAAGGGAAATGGTTTTAGCCATATAATCCACAGCTGGATATTGGACTTTGCATCTCAAACCCAAGTGTAACTGTGGGGTTTGTTCATCAGTGTGGCGGGTTTGGGGATCTTTTACAAATACTTCTTTACACTTCCTTAAAATCAATCAATAAAAAACAAGATCTGGGAAGCCTTTTCTCGATAATTGCATGTGGGTATAACAATGTTTAAATACTGGGTAGGCAGTTCTAAATGAAAGATGCTGCAGTACCTGTGGCTACCACTGTAGATGTTGCTCCCCTGTGTTTATTATAGAGGCGATTATTATTATTATTTATTTCTTAGCAGACGCCCTTATCCAGGGCGACTTACAATTGTTACAAGATATCACATTATACATTATTTCACATTATACAGATATCACATTATTTTTACATACAATTACCCATTTATACAGTTGGGTTTTTACTGGAGCAGTCTAGGTAAAGTACCTTGCTCAAGGGTACAACAGCAGTGTCCTCCCCTGGGGATTGAACCCACAACCCTCCACTCAAGAGTCCAGACCCCTAACCACTACTCCACACTGCTGCCCCTGCGATGAAGCACATGCTCTCAGTGAAGGGTTCAAGGGAGGTCCATCATCCACAGCTCTTAAACACTCAATAGAGCTGAATTAAGAGATACCAAAACTACATGTGGAAACTAGAACATGTTTTGGTTTTCAGCAATTGTTTTGAGTTTTATATCTCATACTACATTAATACAAATGCAAAGCACATTGCAGTTCAGTACACATGTTTATTTTGTATCTGTTTAGCCGAGAATCATTCAAGTCCATATTTAGAGCTTCATGTTAGAAGTTGAGTTGCCTGGTGAACTGTCTTGGACTCCTGAATCAATTCAAGTTCTTGTGTGTTGATAATCTCTATTGTGATGCTGCAGCTAATCCCAAAGGCTTGCTGGGACTCTGCAGTGGTTAGCAGAGGCCTACTTTCCAATGAAAAGTAATTAAATAATTTTAATTGAATTATTCAGTTATTAACTAAACTTCATCCACACTTTCTGTGTAATGATCTAAGTGGCTGATGCCCTCTTCTCTCCTTCTAACAATTTCTCCTCATGCTTTTGTAGGCTGTGCTGTCATGACTCCAGGGAAAGAAGGGGCCAGGTGATGAACTATGGTATGTATTCTCAACCTGTATCCAGGTTCATGAGGAAGGAAAGAAGGGGCCAGGTGATGAACTATGGTACGTATTCTCAACCTGTATCCAGGTTCATGAGGAGGGAAAGAAGGGGCCAGGTGATGAACTATGGCACGTATTCTCAGCCTGTATCCAGGTTCATGAGGAGGGAAAGAAGGGGCCAGGTGATGAACTA
The DNA here is from genome assembly GCF_902713425.1 of Acipenser ruthenus. Lineage (NCBI taxonomy): Eukaryota > Metazoa > Chordata > Actinopteri > Acipenseriformes > Acipenseridae > Acipenser > Acipenser ruthenus. The sequence continues at coordinate 63,636,704 of NC_081196.1, forward strand.
TGGCACGTATTCTTAGCCTGTATCCAGGTTCGTGAGGAGGGGCCAGGTGATGAACTATGGCACGTATTCTCAGCCTGTATCCAGGTTCATGAGGAGGGGCCAGGTGATGAACTATGGTACGTATTCTCAGCCTGTATCCAGGTTCATGAGGAGGGAAAGAAGGGGCCAGGTGATGAACTATGGCACGTATTCTCAACCTGTATCCAGGTGCTGTGTGGAAATAAAAACAACCCTTTGATCCAACCATCTTAAATCTTTACATTTTGATAACATGAACTGCAAAAAAATAATAAATAAAACAAACATTTAAAAGAATACAATAATACACACATTCATCACAGGAGCTCATTTCTGTATAGTCTCAATCCAGAGACCATACTACACTTTGTGAGCTTTCTCCTAGAAATCATCTTCACCAATGCCAAGTGCTGTATCCAATCAGACGGCTATTTCGTGCACAGCTCATATTTGATAATGTGAGAATTTGGAGCCTGTGCTTTTTCTGAGAGTAATCGGTGCCTATTGTGATGTGAAAAGACACACATGGGTTTAATATGGGAGTAGACCTGAACCCCCCTGTGTAATTAGACAGAAATTATTATTATTTATTTCTTAGCAGACTCTCTTATCCAAGGCGACTTACAATTGTTACAAGATATCATGTTATTTTTTTTACATACAATTACATTATTTTTTACACATTATTTTTACATTCAAATTACCCATTTATACAGCTGGGTTTTTATTGGAGCAATCTAGGTAAAGTACCTTGCTCAAGGGTACAGCAGCAGTGTCCCCCACCAGGGATTGAACCCACGACCCTCTGATCAAGAGTCATTAGATGTAAAGAAGAGTCAAATGGTTCTGATCAAAACCCTGATTAAACACAGTGGAACTCCCTGTGTCGTTAACATACACAGAAACTCTCCGGTTGTTGCAATAGCGTACTCCAGGGATTTGTGGGGATTTTCAATGTAATAAAGATGGGATTGTATTCTGCATAAGGAAGTCAGGACTGTTTTGTATAGATTTCAATATTGCCAAAGTCATATCATCCTACATGGGGCATTCCTTGAGAAACTGGAAAATGTATTCACTACAAATCAGACCTGGGGCCATTTCTAATTATAATTACAACGTGAATGATTGAGCTTGGAAAGGTGTGTAATTGGACTGTAATTGATCAATTCTACACTAGAATTACAATGACAACTACAATTATGCAGGTGTGCCAAGGTGCAACTTAATTCTGAATTACACAATTAGAATTTAGTTTTTTTATATACAGCTCTGGAAAAAATTAAGAGACCACTGCAAAATTATCAGTTTCTCTGGTTTTACTATTTATAGGTATGTGTTTGGGTAAAATGAACATTTTTGTTTTATTCTATAAACTACTGACAACATTTCTCCCAAATTCCAAATAAAAATATTGTCATTTAGAGCATTTATTTGCAGAAAATGACAACTGGTCAAAATAACAAAAAAGATGCAGTGTTGTCAGACCTCGAATAATGCAAAGAAAATAAGTTCATATTCATTTTTAACCAACACAATACTAATGTTTTAACTTAGGACGAGTTCAGAAATCAATATTTGGTGGAATAACCCTGGTTTTCAAGCACAGCTTTCATGCGTCTTGGCATGCTCTCCACCAGTCTTTCACATTGATGTTGGGTGACTTTATGCCACTCCTGGCGCAAAAATTCAAGCAGCTCGGCTTTGTTTGATGGCTTGTGACCATCCATCTTCCTCTTGATCACATTCCAGAGGTTTTCAATGGGTTCAGGTCTGGAGACTGGGCTGGCCATGACAGGGTCCTGATCTGGTGGTCCTCCATCCACACCTTGATTGACCTGGCTGTGTGGCATGGAGCATTGTCCTGCTGGAAAAAACAATCCTCAGAGTTGGGGAACATTGTCAGAGCAGAAGGAAGCAAGTTTTCTTCCAGGACAACCTTGTACTTGGCTTGATTCATGCCAAAGGTGCCCGATTCCAGCCTTGCTGAAGCACCCCCCAGATCATCACCGATCCTCCACCACATTTCACAGTGGGTGCGAGACACTGTGGCTTGTAGGCCTCTCCAGGTCTCCGTCTAACCATTAGACGACCAGGTGTTGGGCAAAGCTGAAAACTGGACTCATCTGGGGGTTCTTCAGCAAGGCTGGAATCGGGCAGATTTGTCTTTGTGAAGGACGCATGAATCAAGCCAAGTACAAGGTTGTCCTGGAAGAAAACTTGCTTCCTTCTGCTCTGACAATGTTCCCCAACTCTGAGGATTGTTTTTTCCAGCAGGACAATGCTCCATGCCACACAGCCAGGTCAATCAAGGTGTGGATGGAGGACCACCAGATCAGGACCCTGTCATGGCCAGCCCAATCTCCAGACCTGAGCTCCATTGAAAACCTCTGGAATGTGATCAAGAGGAAGATGGATGGTCACAAGCCATCAAACAAAGCTGAGTTGCTTGAATTTTTGCGCCAGGAGTGGCATAAAGTCACCCAACATCAATGTGAAAGACTGGTGGAGAGAATGCCAAGACGCATGAAAGCTGTGCTTGAAAATCAGGGTTATTCCACCAAATATTGATTTCTGAACTCTTCCTAAGTTAAAACATTAGTATTGTGTTGGTTAAAAATGAATATGAACTTATTTTCTTTGCATTATTCGAGGTCTGACAACATTGCATCTTTTTTGTTATTTTGACCAGTTGTCATTTTCTGCAAATAAATGCTCTAAATGACAATATTTTTATTTGGAATTTGGGAGAAATGTTGTCAGTAGTTTATAGAATAAAACAAAAATGTTCATTTTACCCAAACACATACCTATAAATAGTAAAACCAGAGAAACTGATAATTTTGCAGTGGTCTCTTAATTTTTTCCAGAGCTGTATATATAATTTTTCCAAACAATGCAAGGAATTACCTAACATGATTTGATTGAGAATAAAGAAAAATAATGTTTTTTGAGTAAAGGAGTCTTAAAGAAAAACAGGTGAATGGAAATGATTCTAATGCTTTTTCTGACTCTACTCTCATGGGTCCTTCTTTCTGTTTGGTTGTTAGCACTAGAGTATGTTAATAGGGAGGCAGTTTAGTTATGAGAAACATCATTGTTTGAACATCCAATGAAATGCTTTCTAACATTTAATAGTGCAGTCAAAAAAAAAGAAAAAAACTGAAAGTTGAATTTAAGGGTCTAAACTGTGGGTAGCTATCCTCAGCACTGAGCCCAGGTCCTTGTTCCAGCAATGTCTCTAGCTGTTTAACTAACCCCGTGACCAGCTCTCTAAGCACGGACTCATTTCATTATACTTAATAAACCTGCTGAATCTATACTAACCCCCTGACCAGCTCCTGAAGCACGGACTCATTTCATTATACTTAATAAACCTGCTGAATCTATACTAACCCCCTGACCAGCTCCTGAAGCACAGACTCATTTCATTATACTTAATAAACCTGCTGAATCTATACTAACCCCCTGACCAGCTCCTGAAGCTCTGACTCATTTCATTATACTTAATAAACCTGCTGAATCTATACTAACCCCCTGACCAGCTCCTGAAGCTCTGACTCATTTCATTATACTTAATAAACCTGCTGAATCTATACTAACCCCCTGACCAGCTCCTGAAGCACGGACTCATTTCATTATACTTAATAAACCAGCTGAATCTATACTAACCCCCTGACCAGCTCCTGAAGCACAGACTCATTTCATTATACTTAATAAACCTGCTGAATCTATACTAACCCCCTGACCAGCTCCTGAAGCACGGACTCATTTCATTATACTTAATAAACCTGCTGAATCTATACTAACCCCCTGACCAGCTCCTGAAGCACGGACTCATTTCATTATACTTAATAAACCTGCTGAATCTATACTAACCCCCTGACCAGCTCCTGAAGCACAGACTCATTTCATTATACTTAATAAACCTGCTGAATCTATACTAACCCCCTGACCAGCTCCTGAAGCTCTGACTCATTTCATTATACTTAATAAACCTGCTGAATCTATACTAACCCCCTGACCAGCTCCTGAAGCACGGACTCATTTCATTATACTTAATAAACCAGCTGAATCTATACTAACCCCCTGACCAGCTCCTGAAGCACGGACTCATTTCATTATACTTAATAAACCTGCTGAATCTATACTAACCCCCTGACCAGCTCCTGAAGCACGGACTCATTTCATTATACTTAATAAACCTGCTGAATCTATACTAACCCCCTGACCAGCTCCTGAAGCACGGACTCATTTCATTATACTTAATAAACCTGCTGAATCTATACTAACCCCCTGACCAGCTCCTGAAGCACGAACTCATTTCATTATACTTAATAAACCTGCTGAATCTATACTAACCCCCTGACCAGCTCCTGAAGCACAGACTCATTTCATTATACTTAATAAACCTGCTGAATCTATACTAACCCCCTGACCAGCTCCTGAAGCACGGACTCATTTCATTATACTTAATAAACCTGCTGAATCTATACTAACCCCCTGACCAGCTCCTGAAGCACAGACTCATTTCATTATACTTAATAAACCTGCTGAATCTATACTAACCCCCTGACCAGCTCCTGAAGCACGGACTCATTTCATTATACTTAATAAACCTGCTGAATCTATACTATCCCCCTGACCAGCTCCTGAAGCACGGACTCATTTCATTATACTTAATAAACCTGCTGAATCTATACTAACCCCCTGACCAGCTCCTGAAGCACGGACTCATTTCATTATACTTAATAAACCTGCTGAATCTATACTAACCCCCTGACCAGCTCCTGAAGCTCTGACTTAATAAACCTGGAACGGAACAGCAGAGATGCCTACCCCTGGTCTAAACAAACCAGTACAAAATCATACTAGGTCAAATTAAAAGCTCAGTAGAATGTACTAAGTGTGACCTGGCTTAACCTTCCCCGACCTCTTAGATCCTTGATCTCTCAGCTGTTAAGAGGACCATTGTGCAGTGTGAGAGGACAGTGGTATCTTGATAGGGTTTACCCCTTTGATGTTTTTAGACATGTAAAATGTTTTTGTCAAATTTTCAACAGTGCTTAAGTAAGCTGTAGCATTGGTTTGGCCTTCCGGAGTAGTTAAGGGACCCAGGATCTACCAGGAGAGCGGACCCCACACCTGAGTGATGTTAGAACCAGAGGAGTTAAGGGACCCAGGATCTACCAGGAGAGCGGACCCCACACCTGAGTGATGTCAGAACTAGAGTAGATTCAGGGTGAAGGGTGTAATAATCAGGTCCAACACAAGTTTCCATGCAGATCGTGGAGGTTTAGAAATGGGTTAAAGAGAAATAGAGACACAGTTTTACTGCTCTTGGCAGCTCCTCTGGCACCTTCTTGGACGAATAAGACAGATCAAACTGTGCTTGGGAATACTGTAGAGCATATGGCTTCAGTTTAATTTTTTTAGAAAAATGAAAATGCAATTCAGACACACAGCAGGGCTTGTTGGTTTGATTGGCAAGGTGAGTGGTGTGTAAGCTAAGCAGTCACAGTCCAGTTTTAAAATGAGTTTTGTTTTTAGAAGCCAGATGGGTTCTTCAAAGAGCTGAGTAGGAATTTAGCTGGCATGGAGGTTGAAAGGAGCAGATTGAAAGAGTCAGGTTGATGCTTGAAGATACCTAAGCGGCCAGCTTATTAACTTTATCTCCCTTTAAAAAATTTTTTTTTGCCCTCCCAAAATAAATATTAACAAACGTTATTAATAAACGTTAAAAACTACGGCAGTAATGGTTATGTTTTAGTAAAAAGAGACAAAATTAGTCAAAATGTACTCAAATTTGGTTCGGGTTTTTCAATGTTACTAATGGCTACTGCTAGATATGCAATGCATATTATACATGCACGCATGCATATATATGGTCTAATTACCATTATATATTGTAAGTAAACTATATTGTACTGTAAAGGCTATGTATTTAACCACCACCAAAACACCACAATAACAATGTCCAGTTATACAGTATGTCAAAAAAAATATTAAAGGAAGGTTGGTGTTTCTTATGTGTTTCACTTACATGAAATTTCACAACATTAGGATGTATAGGTTTGTTAATTCTTGCCACCCGTACACAGATGCCAATTACCGGACTGTCCGGGTCAAACCCGAACAGGTGGCACCCCTACTCATAATCCCATGAATGAGTTCATGTACAGGGTATAAACATGCACGTAAAATCGAAGGTTTATCAGATTACAGTCCAATGCAATCCCACAAGTCTATAGGGGCTAGGTGTGTATGACAAACAGTTTGGTGAAGACTGGTGCAAAACTAAGGCAGTCATCGAGTTCACCCACTATAGTGTGACATATGGACAGCAGCTTCCAATCAATCACATTTGCTCTGTAACTGCATACTATGTGTTTGAGAAAGTTACAAAATAAATGGGACGCACCATCAGCTGTGTAACATTCCCAGTTAAGTGCAACAGAAAGCTGCAGAGAGGAATCGGTAGAAAAGAATGAGATTGTCTGCGGTGAACTGTGAACTCACACAGAGAAGCTTTTTTCATTGCGACTATTGAAACAACCATAGGACATGAGTCACTTAAGAAATAAAGAAGCTGCTAGGTTCAGAGACCATGACTTTGCTATTCCATTCATATCCATGGCCTCTGCAATGAGGCAGATCTGAACTGGATGATCAGAGACCAGCTTGCTCCTGTGATTTCACTCAAATGTCAGGATGTCTAAATAACACCCTTTGCGAGGGATGTTTTAATCTATGCTTTACCTTCTTAGATCCTCAGGCAAAGTGGTCTGTGATTACTGAACAGTCTTTCTAGTGATTCTTAGATCAAAATAGCTCAACTGTGTGTATGGTATTTTTATTAATTAGTCATTTAGCCAAGGCTTTTATCCAGAGAGACTTACAGAGACTAGGGGGTAAACTATGCATCACAACTGTGGCTGCAGAGTCACTTACAATAGGACCTTGTTTGTTTTACGTCTCATCCGAAGGACGGAGCATAGGTGACTTGCTCATGGTCACACACAGTGAGTCAGTGGCTGAGCTGGGATTGAACTGGGAACCTCCTGCACCACCAAGACACCATTATAGAAGCAATGGAACTGTATACTAAGAATGTAGAATTGAATTCAAACAGACCACAGCACCATAATCACGAGAATGTGTTCTGTGGTGTTGTAGGATGAATACTTCCTATTATCAAATGTTTCTGTTTGCACACAGTATAATACAATAAGAATTACTGATGGCAGCACTGCACTGAATCCTGTCAAATATTTTCCCTTCCATAATGTGTTAAACTTACTATGGGCATTCACATAGCCAACTTACAGTGTGTAAAGTGAGCATTGGTTTACTTGCATGGTATACAATAAGAAATGTAAGGCTGGTCTCTGGTCTGAAGCATGCTCTGGCTCACCCAGCTATCCTTCTCTTAATTCTATGTATTGTTTTATGACTCTGTATTTAACATAGCCTCTAGTTAAGGGCTTTGCTGTTGCTACTGCTAGTCTGAACCCCCACAGCCTGTTGCAGTGAATAGCTAAAGAAAAGATCTGCACTATTGCGTATGGCCTTGTCCAGTAATAATGTACGAGAACAATTTGTTTTTTCAGCCGAAGAAAGGGAACATCACTGATTTTCCTTTTTATAAAAGGACACGGCTGTCAAATTGATGTACTGTACTGTAGGCCTGACCCTTTTGTAGCAAATCTTGTTCTTATAAAAAGGGCCCCTTTTCACAGAAGCCACATTGTCACATTAAGTGTATCTGTTATTTTCTCCTGTGGCTTCCCCTCAAATCTTCACTCTTAAACATTTAATAAGCTGTATGTAGCTGACAATGTGTCATATTTTTCTTTATATTCTATAGTTATATTTTTCTTTTTAAGTATGCAGTTAGTTTGAAGTTGTATCTATAATTTGCTGTTTCCCATGGACGTAATGATACACAATTGTGCAGACAATGCTAGTAATTTAGAACACTTTGGTTGAAAGCAGAGTGATTTAATCATTCCTTATTTTGTCTACTGTGAATCTATCCCATTTTACAATACCTGCTGTTGTTGCTTTTTTTACATGGGTCAGGGTGCAATAGACATAATTCATTTGTTATAACTCGCACGTTACTTTATTGTATTAAAAGTTTTAAAAGATTGTATTAAAATATTGTATTATTGTATTAAAAGATCATTTGCTTAATTAGACCTTTTTACTTGTTTTCAGCTCTTAAACAGTTGTAGATTGCAACATTTTAGGAGCTGACAATTAAAAAGGTATAATTAAGCAAATTATGAGTTCAATTAAGGGTCTAGGTAAGTAATTGAGAGTCTGTAGTACTCTTGAGTTGTTTGCTGTTCTGTTTTGTAATTTTAATGTGACATTTCCTCCTTTCACAATAAAGTAAACACCCAATCTTTCTAATCTGTTCCCTCCACTCGCTTTTCACAGCAGTCTGGTGGTATGTACAGTCTAGGCTCCACACAATCTCTCTCTCAGAATTTTTGAGACTTTGCTACGAGTTCACTTTGTGTTTCTAGCAATTGGAATGGAGAGTCTTTATCAGATTGGTCTCATGTTGTTGCACACGTTCCAGTCCAATACCTTCTTCTCTCTTAGTCCAGTGCACTCCATTAGCCCTCTCTTCTCTTGGGGACTACTTGCTGGGTATACAAATAGTTTCAATAAATCCACTGTTGGCTTTGCTAGGGATGTGGTTGAGCTACTAAAGCATCTGTGTCTGGATGGTCTATTGATTCCTGAAGCTTTATTAGGCTTACTGCAAATATTGGCCCAGTACTTTAGCTTCTCCAGGTTTCAATGTAATATAACATATGTGGTATATGTGGTACTGTTACTACAAAATCATGGACAACCAAAGCCAGTCATTTTATGTCCAGTTTTGGACTGTACTATTTAGTCATGGCACTAAAACGTTGTTCAAGCTTCATGTGAGACAATCAGAACAGATATTGCTGGTATCATACAATCCATATCCTACACCTACAGGATGGAACTCACTTGCAGAGTAGTGGTTAGGGCTCTGGACTCTTGACCGGTGGGTCGTGGGTTCAATCCCAGGTGGGGGACACTGCTGCTGTACCCTTGAGCAAGGTACTTTACCTAGATTGCTCCAGTAAAAACCCAACTGTATAAATGGGCAAATGTACGTAAAAATAATGTGTTGTCTTGTAACAATTGTAAGTTGCCCTGGATAAGGGCGTCAGCTAAGAAATAAATAATATTAATATAAAATAATAATATCCAGAATGCGGAGTCTGTCAGTGTTTGAAAGTCTAAGCTCAAAATGTGTCTCTTTGCTTTCACTAGCGAGCAGTCTTGCGCTTTCTTGGTTTGCTGTTTATTTTTGTAAAGCATCCTGGGATGCTTGCACATGAAGGACACTATATAAATTAACTTGGTATGGTATGGTATGGTGTGTGGTATGGTATCCCATGGTATTGTATGGTACGGTATGCTATGGTATGGTATGGTACGGTACAGTACAGTATGGTATGGTACAGTATGGTTTGGTATGGTATCTGATGAATAGCAGCTGCTGGCTTAATTCAATCAAGAATAAAATAAAACTACACCTTGCTTCCACTGGCATGGGTGGCACAGGGACACGGCTGTGCAGATGTTTCCTGTCTCTCAGCGCCTTGCTTCCACTGGCATGGGAGGCACAGGGACACGGCTGTGCAGATGTTTCCTGTCTCTCAGCGCCTTGCTTCCACTGGCATGGGAGGCACAGGGACACGGCTGTGCAGATGTTTCCTGTCTCTCAGCGCCTTGCTTCCACTGGCATGGGAGGCACAGGGACACGGCTGTGCAGATGTTTCCTGTCTCTCAGCGCCTTGCTTCCACTGGCATGGGAGGCACAGGGACACGGCTGTGCAGATGTTTCCTGTCTCTCAGCGCCTTGCTTCCACTGGCATGGGAGGCACAGGGACACGGCTGTGCAGATGTTTCCTGTCTCTCAGCGCCTTGCTTCCACTGGCATGGGAGGCCCAGGGACACGGCTGTGCAGATGTTTCCTGTCTCTCAGCGCCTTGCTTCCACTGGCATGGGAGGCACAGGGACACGGCTGTGCTGATGTTTCTTGTCTCTCAGCAGCTTTTTCTTTCAGCAGAGGACTCAAAAGACTCCCAAACAGTTCAACTGTCAGATGCTTTGAACGGGTAGCATCTGTTCCAAATGCCTTCATTCCTCTAATGATGTAAGGATGCTCTGTCTAATGTTTCACACAGTCGAAGCGTGGAGTACTGTGTGCTGACGTCTGCTAATGTTGGCAATTGTTGATAAAGCTGACGATATTGTTGGCTGCTGATGTACACTGTCACAGAGCTGCACATTGTGTTTCTGCTCTGTCTGATATAGACTGTCACAGAGCTGCACATTGTGTTTCTGCTCCGTCTGATATAGACTGTCACAGAGCTGCACATTGTGTTTCTGCTCTGTCTGATATAGACTGTCACAGAGCTGCACATTGTGTTTCTGCTCCGTCTGATATAGACTGTCACAGAGCTGCACATTGTGTTTCTGCCCTGTCTGATATAGACTGTCACAGAGCTGCACATTGTGTTTCTGCTCCGTCTGATATAGACTGTCACAGAGCTGCACATTGTGTTTCTGCTCTGTCTGATGTACACTGTCACAGAGCTGCACATTGTGTTTCTGCTCCGTCTGATATAGACTGTCACAGAGCTGCACATTGTGTTTCTGCTCTGTCTGATATAGACTGTCACAGAGCTGCACATTGTGTTTCTGCTCCGTCTGATATAGACTGTCACAGAGCTGCACATTGTGTTTCTGCTCCGTCTGATATAGACTGTCACAGAGCTGCACATTGTGTTTCTGCTCCGTCTGATATAGACTGTCACAGAGCTGCACATTGTGTTTCTGCTCCGTCTGATATAGACTGTCACAGAGCTGCACATTGTGTGTCTGCCCTGTCTGATATAGACTGTCACAGAGCTGCACATTGTGTTTCTGCTCCGTCTGATATAGACTGTCACAGAGCTGCACATTGTGTTTCTGCTCCGTCTGATATAGACTGTCACAGAGCTGCACATTGTGTTTCTGCTCCGTCTGATATAGACTGTCACAGAGCTGCACATTGTGTTTCTGCTCTGTCTGATATAGACTGTCACAGAGCTGCACATTGTGTTTCTGCTCCGTCTGATATAGACTGTCACAGAGCTGCACATTGTGTTTCTGCTCTGTCTGATGTACACTGTCACAGAGCTGCACATTGTGTTTCTGCTCTGTCTGATATAGACTGTCACAGAGCTGCACATTGTGTTTCTGCTCTGTCTGATATAGACTGTCACAGAGCTGCACCTTGTGTTTCTGCTCTGTCTGATATAGACTGTCACAGAGCTGCACATTGTGTTTCTGCTCTGTCTGATATAGACTGTCACAGAGCTGCACATTGTGTTTCTGCTCCGTCTGATATAGACTGTCACAGAGCTGCACATTGTGTTCCTGCTCTGTCTGATGTACACTGTCACAGATCTGCACATTGTGTTTCTGCTCTGTCTGATATAGACTGTCACAGAGCTGCACATTGTGTTTCTGCTCCGTCTGATATAGACTGTCACAGAGCTGCACATTGTGTTTCTGCTCTGTCTGATATAGACTGTCACAGAGCTGCACATTGTGTTTCTGCTCCGTCTGATATAGACTGTTACAGAGCTGCACATTGTGTTTCTGCTCCGTCTGATATAGACTGTCACAGAGCTGCACATTGTCTTTCTGCTCCGTCTGATATAGACTGTCACAGAGCTGCACATTGTGTTTCTGCTCTGTCTGATATAGACTGTCACAGAGCTGCACATTGTCTTTCTGCTCTGTCTGATGTACACTGTCACAGAGCTGCACATTGTCTTTCTGCTCTGTCTGATGTACACTGTCACAGAGCTGCACATTGTGTGTCTGCTCTGTCTGATATAGACTGTCACAGAGCTGCACATTGTCTTTCTGCTCTGTCACCATTTTAAGTCTGCACTTTTTGTCTAGTATTGTTTGAAGACCCAAAGGGTCTTTTCAGTGGTTTTCCTCTGTAGAGATTCCTTGTTAACTGCATCTTTACCTGTGCATTTTTCTTGATAAGAGGAACTGAAATGGGCCAGTCTGAAATCAACACACTGTCACCTGGGTTCAGCAATATTAAAAGGGTATCACTGTCGCTTACATGACCCATGTACAGTAATCTATACCCTCGAGACCAGTCACTGTTATCGCTGTCGCTTACATGACCTGTGTAGAGTAATCTATACCCTCGAGACCAGTCACTGTTATCGCTGTCGCTTACATGACCTGTGTAGAGTAATCTATACCCTCGAGACCAGTCACTGTTATCGCTGTCGCTTACATGACCCGAGTAATCTATACCCTCGAGGCCAGTCACTGTTTCACTGTCGCTTACATGACCTGTGTACAGTAATCTATACCCTCGAGGCCAGTAACTGTTATCACTGTCGCTTACATGACCTGTGTAGAGTAATCTATACCCTCGAGGCCAGCAACTGTTATCACTGTCGCTTACATGACCCGTGTAGAGTAATCTATACCCTCTAGACCAGGCACTGTTATCACTGTCGCTTACATGACCCGTGTAGAGTAATCTATACCCTCGAGACCAGTCACTGTTATCACTGTCGCTTACATGACCCGTGTACAGTAATCTATACCCTCGAGACCAGTCACTGTTATCACTGTCGCTTACATGACCCGTGTACAGTAATCTATACCCTCGAGACCAGTCACTGTTATCACTGTCGCTTACATGACCCGTGTACAGTAATCTATACCCTCGAGACCAGTCACTGTTATCACTGTCGCTTACATGACCCGTGTACAGTAATCTATACCCTCGAGACCAGTCACTATTCTGTCAAAATTAAACTTAACTTTATGGCGGGGAGTTGAAAGTGACAGTACCTAACTACAGTAACACATTGCAACAGTGCTAATTCTGTATGATGATAGTTGTGGGGTAATGGGTGGGGAACTAAAGGCCATGGGAAGACTTTGTTTTGTACTGGGCAGATTTATTTAGCCTTAGGAGTGGGTGCACTTATTTACCTTCTGTGGCTTGTAGAGAATGTCAGTATTGAAGTGGAATGCACCCTGTTTATTTCTTTATTTAGTGCCTGCAGTTCTCTGAGTCCACCTCTTATTCACAGGGGTGTCTGTGGTGCACGCAGTATCAGTGCAAGCAGATCTTTTTACAAACACAGAATATGCTTACATCAATCATTTATGGAAATGAATAATAACGCATCACACTGAGACAAAAACAACAATTAATATACAATGGCAAATTACACTTAAACATGACCCCTTGGGTGTATGTGATGGATTTTTACATTGTGATAGTACTGCACACATTCAGTATGTTTGAGAGGGCAAAATCTATGTTGTGTCTTTCAAATTCAGAGATACTGTACACAATATATATTTTTTATAGAATATATCTGAATTTGAGGCAATCCAGTTTCTGAGGTAAAGCGGACGAAAATGTTTATACAGTAAAAAATAAAATAAATAAAAAGAATAATAATTTGGACGATCATAAACTCTAGGGACAGGACACCTGTTGACATTACTGAATAGTCTGAAGTGTGCGTTCCCCTGACAGATCATCTGAGATCAGTTTACATGAAAAACACCAAAATAAACTCCACAACCCTGCAATCTCAAATACTACTACTACTAATAATACAAAAGAATTAGCAGCTCCATAGCAATGCAGTCTCTAAAGAAGTGCAATTCCAGTCTTAATAAAAACAATAATAATAATAATTTCAAACAGGTAAGAGACAGGGGGATGTGAACCTGCAACCTTCGGGACTTAAGAGGATTGCGATAGACTACCAGGGCAATATTTCTTGTATTATTTCTTTGCCACCAAAAATAACCACAGCTTTTACTGTGGAATACTTGTAATGTGTGCTGATCACAGTGTGCAGACAGCTGTCAAAACCATTGTTTTAATCCAGCTCTGGCCTTCAAGGCAATTCATTCAGATACCAAGTCAATTGTCCCTCAGAGCCTGTGCTGAATGTCATACAGCATCATCCCAGTCTGACACCCATTTCACATCAGTTTGCTCTTGAGCAGTGAACCAGTCGTCGCTTGGCAAAGCCAAGTACAGCACTCTTGTGTATGTGATCTTATTGAGCTGTCTGATAGATGGAGATTTTGCCACTATAAATATGAGCATGAGCATTGTAGATAGAGTATACCTGATTGATATTCTGTACAATGGAAGTATGATCAGACAAGGTATGATGTACAATTATTAGGGTTGACTGCCTCCATTTCACATACACAGACCTCCTGATGATGCGACAGACCAATATATACTCTGCAGGATTCACTTTTTTTTTTAGGATAAATTCTGTGCTGCACTGTGCGACATTTTAGTTGATAAACTTTTGTGTCTGAAACCTCCAAAGTAAGTGAAGTTATGTTTCTTCTTCATGCGCATTCCTGAGATTTCACTTAAATACCTCAACTGTGCACTGCATGCAGCCTTTTCTATATATATATAACACATTGAGATGTATAATATACACCCTCGTTAGCACATTCCCCCTTTTCTATATATATATAACACATTGAGATGTACAATATACACCCTTGTTAGCACATTCCCCCTGGTACCATGTGGTCTCATCCGTGTTGCAATAATGGAAAGCTCGGGCAATTTCATAGAAGCCTATAACATACCTTCTGGACTTCAAGATAACGTGGGCATTGATTGATGCAGTTTATGACTGACACAGACATTTCTTATTATCTTTTGTTTTCTTCTGCTATATACGCACCAGCTTAAAAACAAAAAGGATCACCGTACACATAAGCTGTCAAAAAAATCATTCTGGTGAAACAACAAATAAAAACTAAGTTTTGGAACTCTCTTCCTGAAAATTCTGCTGCTGCTTCCATTTTTAAATGCTAAACGGTATCAGTTTGAAATGAATTCTTTTTTTTGGTAAAGGTGAGGCAGAATTATTGCTTGACCATATATTTCCTGGCATGTCTACATTTCTGTGCTGCTTTAGTTTTGCTTTTTAAAGTGTCAGAAACGTGTCTTTGGGAGATCACCTTGTCTTCAGACTCAATTTGCTCTGAGTCTTGGGATGAGGATCCATTATAGTAATGAGTATTTTGTCTGAAATGACTGTGCTGTGTTATACCTGTCCTGCTTTTGATTTGGGACACTTACTGTAAGTTACTCAAACTGAGAATTTCAGCGCAGCCATTTAGCATGTATGCAATGCAGACGATTCCAACCACTCACATTTCCTTCTGCAGCAAAATCACCTTTTCATATTTCTGGAGTATCGGGGGGATAGCTGGTCGCTGTTAATTTAGAATTACAAGACAAAGCAATGTGGAAGGCAAACCGTTTTTCAGGCATTTCAAACAACATACTAACCGACAAGACTTTATCCCTCCATGGCAGGTATTGATGTTGAAAGCACCCAATTGGATACCCCTGAACAGTCAAGCTCTGTATCTGTGGCTTTAACCCGTCATCTTTCTTTTCTTCACTGTTCTCTAATATCGTTAGTGCTCGGAGAGACCTTTCTTTTTTATGAATGAAGACAGCCCAGGCATGGGTATGTCACAAGCTTTAATAGAGTTCAGATGCAGGTTATTTGTACAAATATGTAGTATTCCAGGGAGCCAAGAAGTAATGATGTCTGAAATGTATCCACATAATATCACATCTACACAACAGATAAGTGCATTAAAAACACGAGCGCTGCGTGCATCACTTGATGGACTAGATTCTCAATTTGTTATTGCAATATGTCATTTTCATAATTTCTTCAAACCAGAAACAAACAACTGAGACATTGGCCTGATTCACTATGCATGCCCCTCTCATTTCCAGGTTGTGTAAACGTACAGAATGTACTTCCCTAATGAGTCTCTGCTCACAGCCATGTGTAAGGGCCTGTGCTGCTGCTCCCCAGAATCCACCTGGACAACGACATTGCAATGCGGTCGAGAGTTCACCTCTGAATATGTGCAGAACACAATCTATATCCAAAACTGTGAGCGATCACCAGCCGAAATCCAGACAGTGATATTAAACTGGACCAAACAAGCTGGTTTGACCTCCGATTCTGAGCCCCTGCCGTCAGTGCATTTGATCTGCACATAATTGCAGTGAAAACATTTGAAAGATGGGACTTAGTCAGTTGAAGTGAAGTATTTTGATCACAGTTAAGGCACCCACTCAGGTTTTATGAACGAAAGGAAAATCGGTAACACTTTACATTGTGTCTCTAATTACTGTGTATTTAAAATGAATGTTTTTTTCATGATATAACCCTCACCCTAACCCTAACCCTATCCCTAATTCTAAACCTAATCCTCACCCCCCTAACACCTTTCTGATACGATTGTGTACCTACATATGTCGTGCAAAAAGATGTACACGTTAAATACATTGTAACCATGCATAATAACATTGTAAGTATATGTAAGTACACATGTAACTACTGTGTAACTACTGTGTAAATACACAGTAATTAGATACTTAATGTAAAGTGTTACAGCAAGTTCTAACCAAATAATTCTAGGTTGTTCAAGGGTTCCGTTCTTTACTGCTTCCTCAGGCTCATGATTCTACTAATGATTAACGCACCTTCAATTAATCTAATTAGCCAACAGATTACTTAAATAGAATCTGCTCGCATGCTTATTATTCTAATGGCTGATGCATCATACTCTACCCCAAAATAAGTTAATATGAATGACTTTTGGTCAATGTGAATGACAGTCTTTATGCTTTATGAAGCTCAGTTCGGCCGGGACTCAATGCTCCGTGAGCATTCACACCTTGAATAGCATCAGAGAATATTATTCCAGTCATCCCGCTGGGGGACATTTTCAAGCTAATAGGTTGAATGCAGGGTTTACTCACTTTCATCACCGGACATGATGTTCTGTACTGTTGTTGCACTTGTTTTCAAGGTTTTTACATGTGTTGACTTGCTGTAAACCCATGTAAAAATACTCTAAAGTTCATAACGCTGCAATAATGTACTAGCTTTGGATGTAACTGTAGCATCAAGCTCCAGGATGCACACTGAAGTCCTTCATGCAGAGGCCAGTTGCACACATTCATCATAAAGGAGATCTCACATGGGATTGCTGCTGCAGCTGGTGCATGCTTGTCGTATCTTTCTGTCAGCATCTCTTGGGCAGAGTACATTGGTATATGAACTGAAACATTGGGGCTGGCATGGACCCCAAAAGGAAAATCCCTTCTTCTTATTTTACCATCTGGGTGAGATGGAGAAGCACCTGCACCCCTCGTGAACTCATGTTGCTTTCATAAAAGAAAAAGAAACTTCCCCACCTCTACCTAAAACAATGCACTGAAATTATAGGCATGCTGCTAACCCCTAAGGATAATAGATTCTCTGCCAAAGTTAGATTTGAATGTTCAGCTCCCTTAGAAAGTCTTCAATTGACTCTGTCACCAATAACAAATATGGTCTAAAATCTTCGCCTACGCTGCTTAACACCACTAGGCATGCAGATCTCGGACAGTATTTATTTGCACAGGCTGGAACACTTGTTAGGAGGCAATTGTGATGTTCTCCCTTCACTCAGCTGTGTGGCATTTCTAGGTTACATAGACTGATTCAGAACCATGTGTACGGTTTCATTCCCAGTAGACCGATTCCAATACAACTTGAAGACCATTGAAAACTGTAATAGCCCTCTGTGGTGCTTCACTGCCACCACTGCATGCCGATCGGATGTGAGTTGTATTGACTTTCAAGTGGAACTAATCCATATGCTGCATTGTAGAGAGCTGGTTGTTCTGCTACAGGTGTAGAAATGAATGCAACATGAGCTGTAAGACAGAAGAAAAGGCAATGCCTGAAATGATAACCTGGTCAAGTCACACCCCTAAAATTCACTTGAGCATGTTTTCTCAACACCATTAGCATCTCCATATGTCATTCGCTGTGCCATACATCACACTGTCGTGTGCACTATGCCAACTACCTCAGGGATTCACTGTGCCATACATCACACTGTCATGTGCACTATGCCAACTACCTCAGTGACATACTGTGCTATACATCACACTGTTGTGTGCACTATGCCAACTACCTCAGCAACTCACTGTGTTTGGAATTGGCTTGGATTTATGACCGAGTGGGGCAGATTCTCTCAATTTGTTATAATGTCGGGCTTGATTTATGCAAAAGTGTATTTACTTAAACAATAAAAAGAGTGATGCTATTGCAAGGCTAATGCATTCCAACAAGATATGGGCAAAATGAAATTCAGAAAAAAATCGAATTTCTGAAAATGCAACATTAAAATTTAAATATAGCTCAAAGATAATGGAAAAACTATGCATTTGGAAGCTACTCTGCCAAGAGATTTATATGTCAGAGTTGAGTGAAAGTGACTACTTTAATATTTATGAACTTCATACATACTAGACTATATAAAACTGGTGGTATAGAACATTATTCAGCTCTAGAGATACATCTTTAATTTAATTGCCAAAAGCCTCTATAAATGGGAAGAGAATGCCATTAATTGAGTTCAACATGCCATATATTTTTTATTTGAATTCTCAAGGATCGAATTTATTTTTCAGCATACATGTTGCATGTCATTTATATAGATACAAGTATACATGGAGATAAAGCCTGGAGAATTGCAGGTTTTTTTGTCCCCTGTACTTTTACCATTGCTTTTTCAATAAACATTCAGTAGAGTTTGATTTTAGAATTATCAAAACTAGTTTGGATAATTAGAACTTGTGAAGTCATTCACTACATAGTTAATGATGTAACGATCTGCTGTTCCTTGTCTTATTTAACCCTTCAGTTCATTTATCCATGTATGTTCCTTTATTCTTCTACACTGTACATTATCTCATTTAGTTTCTTCTAAAAGTACACAGTTTAGGTCCTGCTATTCTTGGGAAGAAAGAGTGTATTGCAAGCACTTCATTGCAATTCACAAAACAACTAACACACCAAAAGCACCGCGCCGTTCCTTCAACATCACTATCGCTATTCCATGATCACCCTATTTATACACCCGCGGTCATCCTATTTATACACCCGCAATAACCCTATTTATACACCCGCAATAACCCTATTTATACACCCGCGATCACCCTATTTATACACCCGCGATCATCCTATTTATACACCCGTGATCACCCTATTTATACACCCGCGATCACCCTATTTATACACCCGCGATCATCCTATTTATACACCCGTGATCACCCTATTTATACACCCGCGATCACCCTATTTATACACCCGCAATCACCCTATTTATACACCCGCAATAACCCTATTTATACACCCTCAATAACCCTATTTATACACCCGCGATCACCCTATTTATACACCTGCGGTCATCCTATTTATACACCCGCGATCATCCTATTTATACACCCGCAATCACCCTATTTATACACCTGTGATCACCCTATTTATACACCCGCGATCACCCTATTTATACACCCGTGATCACCCTATTTATACACCCTCAATAACCCTATTTATACACCCGCGATCACCCTATTCATACACCTGCGATCATCCTATTTATACACCCGCAATAACCCTATTTATACACCCGCAATAACCCTATTTATACACCCGCGATCACCCTATTTATACACCTGTGATCACCCTATTTATACACCCGCGATCACCCTATTTATACACCCGTGATCACCCTATTTATACACCCGCGATCACCCTATTTATACACCCGCAATCACCCTATTTATACACCCGTGATCACCCTATTTATACACCCGCGATCACCCTATTTATACACCCGCGGTCATCCTATTTATACACCCGCAATCACCCTATTTATACACCCGCAATAACCCTATTTATACACCCGCGATCACCCTATTTATACACCTGTGATCACCCTATTTATACACCCGCGATCACCCTATTTATACACCCGTGATCACCCTATTTATACACCCGCGATCACCCTATTTATACACCCGTGATCACCCTATTTATACACCCGCGATCACCCTATTTATACACCCGCAATCACCCTATTTATACACCCGTGATCACCCTATTTATACACCCGTGATCACCCTATTTATACACCCGCGATCACCCTATTCATACACCCGTGATCACCCTATTCATACACCCGCGATCACCCTATTTATACACCCGCGATCACCCTATTTATACACCTGCGACATGGGGATGTGTAACGCTGTATTACAGGTACATTATTTAAACAGTTGTAGCAGCACGTGGGGATGTGGAATGCTATATTTTTCAGAACCCCGCTGCTTACTCTTTAATATGGAAACATGTGTTTCAAGCCAGTACCACTTTTTTGCTGAAATCAGTTCAGCTAGACTATTTTATTAAAATTAATATTTTTCCTTCACTTTCTTTTTTTTGTTTTACAGAATTTGTAAGGCGCATAACTAGCAGGAATGAGTTCATCATAGTTCTGTAACTCTGCAGATATTACTGATGAATGGGGCATCATTTGCAACAACAATATTTTAATAGATACAACATGACACCAAAATATAGCATGCTAAATGACAATGATTTGCTAAAATGAGTATGGAGTTTGTGTATTAGGGCTTAAATCTATGCCTCATTTATTCTGATGACAATTTCACTCAATACGGAGTACCAGCCACTTATGAAATTCATTACTGTTATTCATTATTACTAATATCATATTTTATATCTTTTTCAAAGTCTATATGATGGCATGCATGTGCTTTGTTAGCTAAAAAAATATTATCATCTGTTTCATACTTTGTTAGGGAAAAACATTTAAAAAGCAATGCAAAATAAATAAAGATGCCTTCAGTGACAGATGGAGTGTATTCTGAGTGGGTATAGGGGGCTGTTTATCACAGCATATGTTGATTATCAAGTTTAACAAATAAAACCTTTGATTAAAAAAAGACAGAAAACAAAAATAAACGGAAGGATGCTAATTGTCTATAGACAATGCTTTAATGAAGTAACACAGCTTGTGAAATAAAGCATGCATACATGCTGTCTTAACATGGCTCAATATCATGTTAAAAGAAGTAATTGTACACTGCAAATAAAGTGTTCATCTTAGGAAAAAAGGGCATGCTATATACGCTTGCTGTAACTCAAGATCATTTTGGATGACCCCTTCAGCAATAGATTTTAAACACATTTGTTTTGCACTAAATATTACAAGTCCACAATTGTATCCAAAAAGGGTTAGGGTTAGGTCACATCGTACAGAAAGATTTACACATAAAGTACATTCTAACTATGCATAATAACACTGTAATTATGTATGAGTACACATGTGTTTACTAAGTAAATACTATGTAAATACACAGTAATTAGAGAAACTTCATGCACAGTGTTGCTCTGTGAAACTTTTCATATACACAGAGCCCCCGTGGCGCGCCCCCACAATGCTTGCAGCTACAGGAGAGGCCGTTTGGTCTTGGCTTGTTAACAGGATCTCTGAACAAGTCAATCTTAGAGAGGCTGTGGTCATGTTCAATCTGCCTCGGTTTCCAGCAGCAAGGAACAATTCAATATGCTCCCAGATGCTTACTTCATTTAGATGAAGCTCTGAGCCTGCTCAGGACCACGATGGTGTCATTGGGAACAGTGTGATGGGCCCAGTCATTTTGCCATTGGATCTGAATGAGCACAAGAACAATTCCAAAAATATAACAGAGTGATGGGCCCGGTCATTCTGCCATTGGATCCAAAAATATTCACACCGCAGGAGCCCATTTAGGGAAAGTGCAAATATTTTCTTCACCCCAGATACTTAAAAGCGATACAATGTTTATTTTTTCCTTTACTTGTACTTTTCTTTATTTAACTATTTGGAACCCTCTGAGTCTAGATATGTCACTTTGCTTCATTTGCATATGGAAGCTAGTTGTGTCACTTCCTTCACCAGAAGTAACTGGGGCAGAGCGAAGTCTCCAATCAGACTGTCAGAGTCACAGTTCTGCCCATTGTGATGTCACTCTGCTGCTGACGGAAACAGACAGGACACATTTCAAATAGATACAGGTGGCAGGTGAAAACCAAGTATGGCTAAATTAGGAGGGACCCCTTCGTTTCTCTTTGTTATTGGGCTGTCTGGTACATGTCACAAGGAAACACATGTGTGAGAGGTTGGCGTTGCTGGAATTGATCAAGGGATGTATGTTAGAGCAGGTGTACACTGGGGCAAATCTGTTGTGAAGAGCTGTGTGCTGTGTAGGACAAAACCCCTGCACACAATAATATTGTATCAAGAGTTGTTCTTGTAATATTTTTTCAATCACATTTTGAATAATTAGTCTATTTGGAGTAAAAGGGGTTAAAAAACGTTACAATTAACTGGCGGCTATTATAAAACAGACTGGGAGCAATCAAGTAGACATTTTGTAAGTCAAAGGAGAAATGCATTGCATCTTCTAAATTTTTAAAATGCTCCACTGGGCACTAAAACTGCTTGTGAGGCCCATCCAGAGTGCAGCTAGATAACATTGAGAGAGTCCTTCATTAGCACATGCTGTTCCTACTCAGTGAGACCCATCCAGAGTGCAGCTAGATAACATTGAGAGAGTCCTTCATTAGCACATGCTGTTCCTACTCAGTGAGACCCATCCAGAGTGCAGCTAGATAACATTGAGCGAGTCCTTCATTAACACATGCTGTTCCTACTCAATGAGACCCACCCAGAGTGCAGCTAGATAACATTGAGGGAGTCCTTCACTGCCATTAACACATGCTGTTCCTACTCAATGAGACCCACCCAGAGTGCAGCTAGATAACATTGAGGGAGTCCTTCACTGCCATTAACACATGCTGTTCCTACTCAATACTCAAACTTTGTCAATGGAAAGATTTTGAGTTCATGATAATATGGGAACACCAACTACTGTAAATGTAGAATTGAAACAGTTTTTACTGGGATTTAATTGACTGATGGATGCTTCAAAACTCCATATCAATACTCTAATGTAAACTTTTTATTTTAACACATGCATTACAAGATTTGGATTCATGTACTATACATACTATGGGCTAAGTTCTCAAAGTCATTTACTCCAAAATGCCACATTTTATATAGAAACGAAAACCACATCCCCAAATAAATTCTTCCAACTCCATTGTGCTGCCTTTGCATCTAATTGTGTGGGTTGGTACAGTAACAATGCTGCAGGGCTTCTTCAAGGTATCTCTGTATAAACTTGTCTGTGGGAGAGCTTACTGAGACCATCACTTTTGTAATATATGAAGCATGTTTTTGTATGTTTACACTGATGTAAAGATTTAATTTGCTGATGAGCCATGCTTGATAAGCCAGGCAGCCCCAATTAGACGGTGGCTGAGCAGGTTAATGATTTCTAATTCCAGTTTAAGGCAGCTGTTTGATGATGTAGCTGGCTCCCTTGATCATCATTGCCAATTGTTATTCCACTGAGTAGAAATCAGAAAAGAAGAGCATGCATCAATGGAATCCTGAGATTGAAGGGATCTCTAGGATCATTTAATTTCCTTCTGAAGCTTGAATAATTCTGCCCTCACAAAGTATTTTAGAGACCCATCATCACTCCAGTTATTTTCACACTAGAAGTTATATCGACATTTAGGGGTCAGATCAGGGGAATTACAGAAACAACCAGCACTGCTCAGAGGTTTTCAATCACTGCTGCTGGTTCAGAGTGCTGGTGTTAGTACGGGAGCTGCCAGCACTGCTCAGAGCTTGTGGTTTGCTGGTTTTCAATCACTGCTGCTGGTTCAGAGTGCTGGTGTTAGTACAGGAGCTGCCAGCACTGCTCAGAGCTTGTGGTTTGCTGGTTTTCAATCACTGCTGCTGGTTCAGAGTGCTGGTGTTAGTACAGGAGCTGCCAGCACTGCTCAGAGCTTGTGGTTTGCTGGTTTTCAATCACTGCTGCTGGTTCAGAGAGCTGGTGTTAGTACAGGAGCTGCCAGCACTGCTCAGAGCTTGTGGTTTGCTGGTTTTCAATCACTGCTGCTGGTTCAGAGAGCTGGTGTTAGTACAGGAGCTGCCAGCACTGCTCAGAGCTTGTGGTTTGCTTTTTTTCAATTTACAGGAGCTGGTTACACTGCTGCAGGAAAAAAGCTCCATTATAATTGTTTTTTTTTCATCAATAAAGGGACAACGTAATTGAATGTTTTTTTAAACAATGAGCAAACCATGTAAGTTAATGTAATAACAGACTAGCAATAAAAGAGAGAATCTTCAGAAAGATCTATCTAAATTCAGATAACTCTTAATCAAAGCAAACCCCTATGGCAATGTTCCTCTGAAAGCCGGAGTTGCATTACTGGATAATCTAGATGCCCTGTTGCCTTTACTGAACTCTAAGTGATCATAAATAAGCATTTTGGTCCATTAGAGCCCCATGTTGTGCTGTGTTTCACATGAAGGTCCACACAGGGTGTTGTGGATGTAGATGGAGGTTAGGTGTGAGCTATGGGGGAAGGTTTTATCTTCACACCGGGTGGAGGCTCCTAAAGCAATGACTGTTAATTGACATTTTTTCTTTTCTTTGATAAATATTATTCTACCACAGCAATGTATACAATTAACAAACATTTTCCTGTTTACTCCTGCTGAGTATTCCTATAAAGCTGGATTTACTTCCAAAGCCCCATTGCTTGCATTTCTAATGGCATTAATTATCACATTCTGTCACTTTAATATAATTAAAATTGCAGACAAGATAAATGAACTGTGCACATGGATTTATCTTAATCGGAAATTGGTTTGGTGAGGTGGGTTAATATGCATTTTAAGTAAACAATATATTAAAGTTGCATAACTACATACAGCAGGATTAATGAATGTGAAGGTGGGGTGTGAGATTCTGAGTCCCTTTTCTTTTCATGTTATCTTATCCATGTTAGGCTTTTTATTAAACCAAAGAAACCTTACAACTAAGCCCCTCATGAATGGCATTATCTGGAGAAAAGTAATGTTTTTTATTTTATTTTGTGTAATTATGCCAAATACATGGTGGTTCTTCCCCAATTCGTAACACTATGCATGTAATCATTTTCAAATGTTGTTATCCATAATACCCTAACTATAAACCTAACCCTATCCCAACTAACCCTTACTCTAAACCTAACCCTTTGGTTAGAGTTATTTGGCACCTATATGGAATGTGATTGTATATCCTGGATACACAAGGGCACTGCAAACACAAGACACAGATGTAAGGCTTAGATTCTCCAAACTGCCTCAGAGAGTATCCAGAACACCTATAGAGGGCGCCCCTGAACATCCCTCCAGCACTCTCTCCCAGTCTCTCTCAAGCAGAGCTACCAATTGTCCAAATGCACCATCTTTTAACAAAAAGCCCTCTTCATATGTGATGTAAGCTGACAGGATCAGCAGCATGCTTGATTAGCTTTTGGTTTCAACTTGGCACTGGCAGGGCTGGCGTCAGCACCCAGACAAGGGCCCCGACGCTAATTTCAAATCTGAGTAAATGTACTATTTCTGTGCCAGCTATCCTACTCAAGCAGCCTTTAGGGCTCGAAACGTTTCATTTTCACTAAACTAAACTAAACTGTACGCATGCAGTGCATTGAAACCTTTCAGATCTCCCCTTTTTTCTTTTCTCTTTTCCTGCTTGCATCCTGTTCCTTTAGTCCCGCCTCTTCTCACTCCCTATTGGCTTCCATCCTCCCAAGTTCTTCGTAAAGCCGAAAGCTATTGGCTGATCTCGACATACAATTATACAAATGTGCCAATTAAAGACAGTCTATGACTGGCACATTTACTTTCCAACAATCAAGACTTTCATTTGACAAGCGTTTTGTCGAGCCTCATAATCATTACCTCTATTATTATGATAACGCCTATTATAATTATATGATTTCAAACCATCAAAAAAGAACCACTGGAACCAACAAATAAAAAAAACGCAAATCTGAATGTCAAAAACAGAAGAATTAAGACTACAAAAAAGAACATCTAAAAAATGGAATAAGCACACTGAAATTTTCTCTGTAAATTTAAAAATGATTATTTCTGTAATGTGTTTGTTCTGTTTTCTGTTAATTGTGTACTAAGTCGGCTAGAGTAAAAAGAAAGTGCAGTACAGGTATTCATTTGATTTTACTGCTGTATTTATTGCACAGTGATTATAATGGTTTTCATTTGTTTTAAATTGGACGACTCATGTCTCCCCCCAGACATGTCCGGTTTAGTGAGGGACTACTGATTATGGAAAACATGACCACAAGATGTTATACATAAAAGATAAAAAGTCTATCTAGCTTACTTTAAACTTTAAATAATGCAACCTATGCTCAGTAATGGTTAATTAGTTCATAAGCTTTGACCATCCCTGGTAGGAAAGGTCTCACCCTGATCATCCATTCTGAATTGGTAAGAAAAACACCTTGACCCACACACCAAATGCTTTTGTTTAATACAAAAATAATGAAACTGCAAATGTGTTTGTGCACTGTGATTTGGTGAGGAACCTAATGTTGTGTTCTTCGCTCATTCATTTGACAAGTGAATTATTTTTCTGTTTCTCAATTTCTTTTGGTTGATTATCTGTCAAGGAGCATCATAAGCCACTGGGCTCCACCTAACCTCATTTATTAAGATTCACTGCACATAATCAATGACATGCAGTCTGGTCCTTTTAAACACACTGCCAAGCCAGGCTACAGTGATATGACTCCTTCAATTAATGATAAACACTTCAAGGAGTTTCTCCTTAAGACTGAAACTTGGCACTCCAATTCAGCCCTAACTTAACACAGGTTCTTCTTTAATAGGGGCGTGCAGTTAGGCCAGTTAAACAGCATTGAGAGGACACTGAAAGTATGGTAACAATACATGATGGCAGCATTAGAGCATGTGGCTATGATCTACCTTTATTGTATGGTATATCTATCCCCCATTTATCAAGCATGTTTTAGGCTCTTCCAATACCAGATCAAGTCGCCAATCAAATAGATAGTATCTTATTTGTCCTTCAATAAACAATACCTCAGATGAATGGCAAGGAAAGGATTACATTACCTCAATCAGTCACATCCCCGCTGTACACCAGAGTTCGCCTCCTGCTCCACAGTCTCCACCTGCTGTTTGGCTTCGTCTAACGGGGAGGGCAGCTATCCTGCCCCCCCCTGCCCATGACTTCCCTATGGTCAGCCTCTCCACTTATCTGCAACCTAATTCATGGGTAGGTGTACTTTGAAAGGCAAGGCCAAAGGCCAACTAATGTAGTGTAAAATCAGCATATTGTAGCAGCGTTGTCTAGTCTATAGTGTAAAATCAGCATAATGTAGCAGCATTGTCTAGTCTATAGTGTAAAATCAGCATAATGTAGCAGCGTTGTCTAGACTATAGTGTAAAATAAGCATAATGTAGCAGCATTGTCTAGTCTATAGTGTAAAATCAGCATATTGCAGCAGTGTTGTCTAGTCTATAGAGTAAAATAAGCATATTGTAGCAGCGTTGTCTAGTCTTTAGTGTCAAATCAGCATAATGTAGCAGCGTTGTCTAGACTATAGTGTAAAATAAGCATAATGTTGTAGTGTTGTCTAGTCTATAGTGTAAAATCAGCATAATGTTGTAGTGTTGTCTAGTCTATAGTGTAAAATCAGCATAATGTAGCAGCGTTGTCTAGTCTATAATGTAAAATCAGCATAATGTAGCAGCGTTGTCTAGTCTATAGTGTAAAATCAGCATATTGCAGCAGTGTTGTCTAGTCTATAATGTAAAATAAGCATAATGTTGTAGTGTTGTCTAGTCTATAGTGTAAAATCAGCATAATGTAGCAGCGCTGTCTAGTCTATAGTGTAAAATCAGCATAATGTAGCAGCGTTGTCTAGTCTATAATGTAAAATAAGCATAATGTTGTAGTGTTGTCTAGTCTATAGTGTAAAATCAGCATATTGCAGCAGTGTTGTCTAGTCTATAATGTAAAATCAGCATAATGTAGCAGCGTTGTCTAGTCTATAGTGTAAAATCAGCATATTGCAGCAGTGTTGTCTAGTCTATAATGTAAAATAAGCATAATGTTGTAGTGTTGTCTAGTCTATAGTGTAAAATCAGCATAATGTAGCAGCGTTGTCTAGTCTATAATGTAAAATAAGCATAATGTTGTAGTGTTGTCTAGTCTATAGTGTAAAATCAGCATAATGTAGCAGCGTTGTCTAGTCTATAATGTAAAATAAGCATAATGTTGTAGTGTTGTCTAGTCTATAGTGTAAAATCAGCATAATGTTGTAGTGTTGTCTAGTCTATAGTGTAAAATCAGCATAATGTAGCAGCGTTGTCTAGTCTATAATGTAAAATCAGCATAATGTAGCAGCGTTGTCTAGTCTATAGTGTAAAATCAGCATATTGCAGCAGTGTTGTCTAGTCTATAATGTAAAATAAGCATAATGTTGTAGTGTTGTCTAGTCTATAGTGTAAAATCAGCATAATGTAGCAGCGCTGTCTAGTCTATAGTGTAAAATCAGCATAATGTAGCAGCGTTGTCTAGTCTATAATGTAAAATAAGCATAATGTTGTAGTGTTGTCTAGTCTATAGTGTAAAATCAGCATATTGCAGCAGTGTTGTCTAGTCTATAATGTAAAATAAGCATAATGTTGTAGTGTTGTCTAGTCTATAGTGTAAAATCAGCATAATGTAGCAGCGCTGTCTAGTCTATAGTGTAAAATCAGCATAATGTTGTAGTGTTGTCTAGTCTATAGTGTAAAATCAGCATAATGTAGCAGTGTTGTCTAGTCTATAGTGTAAAATCAGCATAATGTAGCAGTGTTGTCTAGTCTATAGTGTAAAATCAGCATAATGTAGCAGCGCTGTCTAGTCTATAGTGTAAAATCAGCATAATGTAGCAGCGCTGTCTAGTCTATAGTGTAAAATCAGCATAATGTTGTAGTGTTGTCTAGTCTATAGTGTAAAATCAGCATAATGTAGCAGTGTTGTCTAGTCTATAGTGTAAAATCAGCATATTGCAGCAGTGTTGTCTAGTCTATAGTGTAAAATCAGCATATTGCAGCAGTGTTGTCTAGTCTATAGTGTAAAATCAGCATATTGCAGCAGTGTTGTCTAGTCTATAGTGTAAAATCAGCATATTGTAGCAGTGTTGTCTAGTCTATAATGTAAAATAAGCATAATGTAGCAGTGTTGTCTAGTCTATAGTGTAAAATCAGCATATTGCAGCAGTGTTGTCTAGTCTATAGTGTAAAATCAGCATATTGCAGCAGTGTTGTCTAGTCTATAGTGTAAAATCAGCATATTGCAGCAGTGTTGTCTAGTCTATAGTGTAAAATCAGCATATTGCAGCAGTGTTGTCTAGTCTATAGTGTAAAATCAGCATATTGCAGCAGTGTTGTCTAGTCTATAGTGTAAAATACGTATGTAGTAGTGTATTTAAACTAAGCTGTTTTTTAAATCGCACATTAAGCCCGGTTAAGCCTTTGCTTAAACAAACCATAATGTAATACACTAAATGAAAGACCCGGTATGGTGAGGGTGCAAGCACACTGCGTTATGTTTGCTCACTTGCTGTTCCAGCTCTTTATATGCCTCTCTGTCATTGTTCTGGTTTTAATTGTTAACATCCTGGCATCTGCACAGTTTATTTTTGTTTTTATCAAAGGCCTTTTGAACCGATCTGTGTTCTCTACTGTCTAGTACAAGGACATGCCAAGTTCCAAGCAGCACAAAGATTCCGGTAACACTTTACATTGTGTCTCTAATTACTGTGTATTTACAAAGTAGTTACATAGTAAATACATGTGTACTTACACATAATTACAATGTTATTGTGCATAGTTACAATGTACTTAACATATACATGTTTTTGCATGATACAACCCCAATCCTAACCCTAACTCTAAACCTAACCCTTTTATGATACAACTGTGTACTTTCATATATCATGCAACAATATTTACACATTAAGTACATTGTAACCACACGTAATAACATTGTAATTCTGTGTAGGTACACATGCATTTACTATGTAAGTACTATGTAAATACACAGTGATTAGAGACATTTAATGTAAAGTGTTACCAAGATTCCCGCTGAAACAATATGGTCTGCTTTTTTAGTTCATATTTCCGGGGATCACGTTGGGGCTGGGAGCTCGGCCCTGTATAAACTCTACAGATCTGCATCCATTGTGGTGGATAATAAGACTACCTTCTGTAGCTCTCTCCATTCTGCTAGTACAGTTACACCTCCCGCTCCACCCAGCTTGTATATAAAACTGTGTGACTGCCTTCCTTGTAGCTCTCTCCATTCTGCTAGTACAGTTACACCTCATGCTCCACCCAGCTTGTATCTAAAACGATGTGCTGCATTAAGGTTCAAATGTTTTGCGTAAAAGATTGCTCTGCTTTTGTTAAAAGTTTGTAAACATTTATTGGTCATGCATTTGAACTCAGCAATATCAGACTACACAGTTAATGAGTATGATGAGTAAATACTTGGACTACACCACTGTCTACAGTGGAATGCAAATCCAGATCATACTAATGAATCCTCACTACAAATCCAGACCATACTAATGAATCCTCACTACAAATACAGATAATTCTAATGAATCCTCACTACAAATACAGATAATTCTAATGAATCCTCACTACAAATCCAGATCATACTAATGAATCCTCACTACAAATACAGATAATTCTAATGAATCCTCACTACAAATACAGATAATTCTAATGAATCCTCACTACAAATCCAGATCATACTAATGAATCCTCACTACAAATACAGATAATTCTAATGAATCCTCACTACAAATACAGATAATTCTAATGAATCCTCACTACAAATACAGATCATACTAATGAATCCTCACTACAAATACAGATAATTCTAATGAATCCTCACTACAAATACAGATAATTCTGATGAATCCTCACTGCACATCACTAAAGCTTTTGGAAATATGGGCCTTTAAATCACACTTTCTCTCTTTTTTTTATCAATCATAACAAATAAAAAGCTCCTTATTCTTTTCTTAACTCTGCTAATACTTTTAGCATACTTCACTGCCTCAGAGAATAAAGCAATCTAAAAATCCACAGCTTAATGACTGAACAAGATCGAAATGATAATGTGAGTGAAGTAGAAAGAAAAATGGGTGGAAGGAAAATGTGTGTAAGGCTTCATTTTGACATTTTGACAACAGCTGTTTTAAGGGGATTGTCTTTAAATGTGAGTGAGGTTCTTCAATCTATCTAACTATCTATCTATCTATCTATCTATCTATCTATCTATCTAATATATATATATATATATATATATATATATATATATATATAAGAAATGCAACAATGAATCAATTAATTGGTTATCAATCAATTAAGCTATTCCTAATCTACATTAATGATTTAGATTCTGGTATAGTAAGCAAACTTGTTAAATTTGCAGACGACACAAAAACACTGTTGCAGCAGCAAAGGTCATTCAAAATGATCTAGACAGCATTCAGAACTGGGCAGACACATGGCAAATGAAATTTAATAGAGAAAAGTGTAAAGTATTGCATGCGGGCAATAAAAATGTGCATTATAAATATCATATGGGAGATAGTGAAATTGAAGAAGGGAACTATGAAAAAGACCTAGGAGTTTATGTTGACTCAGAAATGTCTTCATCTAGACAATGTGGGGAAGCTATAAAAAAGGCTAACAAGATGCTCGGATATATTGTGAGAAGTGTTGAATTTAAATCAAGGGAAGTAATGTTAAAACTCTACAATGCATTAGTAAGACCTCACCTAGAATATTGTGTTCAGTTCTGGTCACCTCGTTACAAAAAGGATATTGCTGCTCTAGAAAGAGTGCAAAGAAGAGCAACCAGAATTATCCCTGGTTTAAAAGGCATGTCGTATGCAGACAGGCTAAAAGAATTGAATCTATTCAGTCTTGAACAAAGAAGACTACGCGGCGATCTGATTCAAACATTCAAAATCCTAAAAGGTATAGACAATGTCAACCCGGGGGACTTCTTTGACTTGAAAAAAGAAAAAAGGACCAGGGGTCATAAATGGAGATTAGATAAAGGGGCATTCAGAACAGAAAATAGGAGGCACTTTTTTACACAGAGAATTGTGAGGGTCTGGAACAAACTCCCCAGTAATGCTGTTGAAGCTGACACCCTGGGATCCTTCAAGAAGCTGCTTGATGAGATTCTGGGATCAATAAGCTACTAACAACCAAACGAGCAAGATGGGCTGAATGGCCTCCTCTCGTTTGTAAACTTTCTTATGTTCTTATGTTCTTATGTTCTAAGCATTGACTGATGTGGTGCCATGTTGGAGCCTCACATATATATTACTAGCACTTCATTTTTTAAGTTGCTTTTTGAGTTTTCTCAATGCATATATTATATTACTCTGTATAACATTTTCTTAATGCATATATTATATTACTCTGCATAATGATATATGAAGAGTCGACACATCATTGTCATCGGTATTGCGAATAATACATTGATAACTGTCTGCTATTAGATTAGGGAATTGGTTGTGGATTGAACCTCTAATATATGTATATACACAGTGGACCTCGTTTATCCGTGTGCTTGTGGGGACAAAGGTCCACGGATGTATGAAATCCGCGGATAAATGATGTGACGAGAATGCATGAATAAACCACAGAAACTAGCAATGTAAACCAAATTAGCGTTTACTGGAGATATATGCAATACAACATATTACAAAGACAGAACAATGTTTTAAAATGAGCTTACTTTGACAGTGTTACCCCATATATATATATATATATATATATATATATATATATATATATATATATATATATATATATACACTGTATTGACGTTATTAAATGGTGACTGCTGTTCACAGTTGGCACATGCTGAAACACATACACCAGGAGGTATACTGGAGGTATAACATTAGTTTGTTGCGTGGGACTCCAGCAACATTAGGGGCTGGAAGCAGCTCAGATAAAAGAGAAGCTCAACACTTTGTTCTTTTGGCTGAATGACACATGCGGTTTGCATCATGAGGAAAATATTCAGAGAAAAAAGGCACTCTACAGAGCATTTAAAAGGGACCAAGAACAAAGTGCACAGAAAGAGTACTTGGAACTGCAAACGCAAGTCAAAAAGGAAGTTAGAAAGGTCAAGAGAGAGATAGAAATGAACATTGCTAAGGGGGCTAAAACCAATTCCAAAACAGTTTTCCAATATTATAACAGAAAAAGAACATTCAAGGATGAGGTCAAATGTCTAAGAGATATAAATGGCAAAAACATAGATGAAGAGAAAAAATATATTCAATTATTACTTTTCACAAGTTTTTACAAAGGAGGATACAGACAACATGCCCCACAGGTCGACAATCTGATTCAAGTATTCAAAATTCTAAAAGGTATAGACAATGTCAACCCAGGGGACTTTTTTGACCTGAAAAAAGAAACAAGGACCAGGGGCCACAAATGGAGATTAGATAAAGGGGCATTCAGAACAGAAAATAGGAGGAACTTTTTTACACAGAGAATTGTGTCTGTAACCAACTCTCCAGTAATATTGTTGAAGCCAACACCCTGGGATCCTTCAAGAAGCTGCTTGATGAGATTCTGGGATCAATAAGCTACTAACAACCAAGTGAGGATTGTAGGTTCAATCCCAGGTGGGGGACACTGCTGCTATACTACTTTACCTAGATTGCTCTGGTAAAAAAAAAAAAACTGTATAAATAGGTAATTGTATGTAAAAATAATGTGTAAAAAATAATGTAGTTGTTTGTAAAAATAATGTGATATCTTGTAACAATTGCTGGATAAAGGCATCTGCTAAGAAATAAATAATAATAATAATAATACCTGAATCAAGAAGAAAGGAAAGCATTAAAAACACAAAGGTCAAGAAAGCTTACAAATCCACAGCGAGGGGCGATCCCTTTCTAGCTGATATTAAAATGCCACCACGTAAAGAACACTCAAGAAGGCACTAGGTGAGACATTTCACTACATGATGGTGCTAAACTGGATTTTAATCACAAAGGTTACATGGTTTTTAAATATGATGCAGGAGGTGGTGACAGCTAATCGAATCACATGAAAGTGATGTCTTTTCACAGGGAAGGTTTGCAGCACTCCTTGCTCTGTGCTCTGAATCAGATGCTGCTGCCACGTGAAAGTTGGATGAACAAGGCACTGTTGTGGATACCTCATTTTTTTGTCAGTGGAACTTTGATTATTGTAACAGTTTCTCAAGCCAGTAAGTAATATCAGAAAACACATTGTGAATTGTGCTGTTCATTTTGTTACAGACATCCCCTCCACATCCTCCTTCTTGTAACAGGCCCATGCTATGAGGCTCAGAGCCCCAGGAGATATCAGAAGAAACAGAAATGAAAAGTTGCTGGCTTAGTCGTCCATTTGTTGAGTTACCTGACAAGAAAATAAATAATGTTCCTAAAATCTGAATTCACCAAAAAGCGGAACCTATCCATCACCCAAAATAGACCCTGTTCACATTGTGCAAACTGGAAAGAAGTGGCTATTAACAGCAGCAACAGTGTATGCTACTGTACATCTACAGACAGTGCGGTTTATCATTTTATTACATGTGTCTCTAAAGCACGGAGCTAAAATGAAAATGGTTTCGCATGCAGTATATTTACATTTTCTGAGTATAAATCTGAAAATGCAACCCCAAGCCGTCGATCCACAGGGAGTTCATTTATGTCATCAATTAGTTTGCAAAAAGATGCCCCTTAATTCCAGAGAGCTGTGCGTGAGGCTGCACAATCCTGCAGACATGCCACAATGATGAAGAGAAACATTCCATTAAGCGTTTGAGACGCCTGTCTCGCTGACACGTGATCAGATGCTGTCTGCTGACACGTGATCAGATGCTGTCTGCTGACACGTGATCAGATGCTGTCTGCTGACACGTGATCAGATGCTGTCTGCTGACACGTGATCAGATGCTGTCTGCTGACACGTGATCAGATGCTGTCTGCTGACACGTGATCAGATGCTGTCTGCTGACACGTGATCAGATGCTGTCTGCTGACACGTGGTCAGATGCTGTCTGCTGACATGGCAGTGATACACTTCAAACCCTCCTGAGCTTCCTGTCACTTCGGTTGCATTCATAACTAATAGCTTTCAACTTTCACCTTCATTCAGCAAGTTTAGATAACAAATGTGTTTTCAGAGAAATCCACCAAGAAAGAATGTTTGTTTTCTGGCCTTCGGTTAATGACATTATTCAGGGCATCAAAGCCACTTTAAAGGCTCAGCTATATATAGATATATTGTATGATTCTCTAGGTCAGTTGAGCTGTGGTTGTT
Source organism: Acipenser ruthenus (assembly GCF_902713425.1). Taxonomy (NCBI): domain Eukaryota; kingdom Metazoa; phylum Chordata; class Actinopteri; order Acipenseriformes; family Acipenseridae; genus Acipenser; species Acipenser ruthenus. The sequence goes on from NC_081196.1 coordinate 63,672,104, forward strand.
GTACTGAAAACATGTACTTTTAGGTCTTTAATGTAACAAAGCCTCCACCACCCTGTCAAAGATTCATAGCTGAGATCCTTTCAGCTACTGACTTCATATTTGCAGGGTTATAGAAACAGACCCTGATTAACACTAATCGTACACTACCTCCCCTACGGTAACATTAGGTAGCCCAAGATTAGTGCTGATTAGGGTCTGTTAAACCAAACATCTCTGTTGTATGTGTTGGTGCCCATTGCATTGGCCACTGACCCAGACCATCATATTAAGGTTGTGACATTTTAGGTTTCTGCTCTATAGAAACAGTGAGATACTGTCTTCACATTTGATTGACAGCTGTATTCTATGACTTTTTCAATAGAATTCCATCAGTGTTGTGCAGTAAAAATGAATGATTTCACTGCCACATTTGCTTAGGGATAATACAACTTCTCAGAGGTAACATTACTACACAGAATCAACAAATGAACCAGCCCTGTAATACCTATAGATGATCAATAGTGAAAAGAAAGCATTGACTTCATTTTATGTGGTAGATGCATACTGGATCAGCTCCAGTTTGCAGTGCATGCAGATTACATTGGCACCTTGAATATGTGTCCACCTGTCGTGCAGTCCCTTTGATTCATTCCGGTTTCACTGTAATATCAAAAGTTAGCAGGTCCAACCCAGCGCCACCACAAGCAAAACAAGCTGCAGTTTAACACATCCAAGAAATAAACCAGGGGTTCATTGTTTCACTGTTTCTCCCAGAGCCCTGACAGGACAGAAACATTAGAGCTGCCTAAAATCTACTCTCTCTCTAATAATTCTTTTTGAGTATTTCATGATGTGGCATTATTAGGATGTCCCCCCCCCCCCCCCCCCCCTCTCTCTCTCTCTCTCTCTCTCTCTCTCTCTCCCCAAATCAATTAAACATGTGATAACAATTGTTTAGACACGACTGCTTGCCTCCTTTATAAAGAAGAATGATCTTGGCCATGTTCCCACACAACTGGATCCGGGCTAGCGGTTAGAGGCAGATTATATGGCATGGGCAGCCCTTTCAGTACATTGATATTGATTCTGTATACGCAGTTCAGCTTGAGTGCATTCACAGGTTTGTTAAATATCCCATTTAAAAGGCAAAACACATCTTGGATTAGAAGTAGAAGTAAATTGATTTGCCCTGACTGAGGTTTGAGGCACCGGACTGTTGTATACATTGATGTTTCCCTTGTATACACTGTGTAGATAGTGAACTAGGGGTTTAAATATCACATTTGCATTGTTTATTGAGCAAAAAAGATCGATATTTTTAATCAACAAAGTCATTTATTTCTATTTGACTTTGTTCATTTATAAGACCCACAGTATGTCTATTTGGTTCATATTATTTCACTAACAACCTCTTTGTGGCTTATGTGTATTTTTGCTGATTGAATTAAAAGAGGGATAATTAATTAGTTAATTAATTATGCCGTTTTTTTTTTTTTAGAAACAATATCCTTTAGAATTTATTTGAGAAATCCCTTTCCCAAAGTTAAAGTACAAAAGATATGGCTAAAAAACTAGGGCAATCTTCATTTTCCTGGGACATCAACCCTGAGCATGCATGATGGCTGGGAATGTACTGATCACATGACATGGTACAGTTTCAAGAAGCAAACTCCACAATGGTTGTGTTGATAGTTCATTATTTAGCATCATGTGAACAAATGATTGATTTGCTCAGATTTTTAATACTGAAGCTATAACTGGAGGACACATTAAGACTCCTCTGACTCATGTTTACTCAGCACGGATGATTGTTTGTCCTTATACATTTGGATACACCTTGTACTTATTGCTTAACTGTACCCACTCAGCCCCCTGCTAACTACATATACAGTATGTATCTGAGCAAAGACAATCATTACTTTTTTTTAAATTTAGAGTGCCCAATTATTTTATACCCGATTTTCTCCCCGATTTAGACTGTCCAATTATGTTCCCTCATAGCAGTATAGAAACAGACCCTGATTAACACTAATCGTACACTACCTCCCCTACGGCAACATTAGGTAGCCCAAGATTAGTGCTGATTAGGGTCTGTTAAACCAAACATCTCTGTTGTATGTGTTGGTGCCCATTACATTGGCCACTGACCCAGACCATCATATTAAGGTTGTGACATTTTAGGTTTCTGCTCTATAGAAACAGTGAGATACTGTCTTCACATTTGATTGACAGCTGTATTCTATGACTTTTTCAATAGAATTCCATCAGTGTTGTGCAGTAAAAATGAATGATTTCACTGCCACATTTACTTAGGGATAATACAACTTCTCAGAGGTAACATTACTACACAGAATCAACAAATGAACCAGCCCTGTAATACTTATAGACGATCAATAGTGAAAAGAAACCTAGACTTATAGGACGTACCTTACCATTATCATGTGCCTAATAAAAAGCATGTTTTACTGACATACAGGCCTGTGTGAAATCTCTAAAGTACTGAAGGCTTGGTTATTTTAAAAACGACGCTGTTCTAAATATAATAGGGCAGCACTGTGTAGCTTGGATGACACATTCTAAACCAAGCCCTGCATGCCCTTTCTGCTAATGAGGGTCTTAGTTTCCTTTACAAGAGCTCTTGAGAGGAATGCTGGTTTAAAAAGACTGTGGGCACAGCCTATACTGAATATACCATGTGCTCGCTTCTGAGAAGACTGCTGCCTTTAATGAGCTTTAGTACAGAATACACAGAGATGTGTCTCAGAACATTCAGCTTGCTTTCCAAAGCTAAACTTGTTATCATCCATGACTACATTAGCTGGCCTATCTGTAGTGATCTTTATTAGTGTTAGACTTGGCTTATCTGTCCCTCTTGCTGGGCTGATTTCAGATGTTGAGAAATGGTGTGGTTTGTGCAGATCCACAATTGAACACGACTGTGAGATTAAAAACAAAAACTCAACAACAAGTTGAAAATGGCATTGATGCAGGCAGGTCATAGGTACAGTAAAAAAAAAAAAAAAACATGTAACATGCATTCTTATACCAAATGCATTCCTGGATTAGGAAACAAGTAGAACAGCAAGTGTTGAATACTGACATTTAAAATGCTCCCTGCCCTTATGGCTTGTTGTTGTATCTCTTCAGGACATTATGATTAATAATAATAATAATAATAATAATAATAATAATAATAATAATAATAATAATAATAATAATAATAGAGCCAGGTTGTAATACTGCATTGTATTGCATTTTATTTTGATTAGAGAAATGCAGCCCAATTCACAATTCCAAAAGCTTTTGCAATGTTTTAGGCCTAAACCATGCCATAATCGAGTAAACCTGGAAAAAGGCAATTTAAAGGTCAATGATTTATTTTATTTTAATTTGGGTTGCTTTCTGCACTGAGTTGATTTAATAGCAAACATAATGTTTATGTTTGCCCTTTCTTAATGAAAAGTCCCTGAGGCAGCAACAATGTCATATCACATGTTCTTAAAAAAACAAAGAAAAAACTTCTGCCCTATTTGGGCACTGATGTTGGTACATCATGTTATACAACACGATGACATAGCGAGGATTTAATATCCCGTTTCCTTGAAGTAACTGAAGTCGGAGTTGCACAAGTTGGGAGGTAATTCAGGCTGCTGCATGCTGGTCCAATGATGGTAACATTGTGCACATCGGCATGGTAAACAGGTGTTGGGCTGCAGGGTGACTTCCACACTACTGGGTCATGTGACACTGGTCTTGCCTCTGAAAAAAGCATCTGTAATACTGTGTGTCTAATACGTCTGCACAGAGAAGCTGCAATAGGGAGAAGCTGGATCCTATTGTAAATTATAAAAATATGAAAAATACAACATAACATAAGAGGCTTTAATTAGCCCTTCGTGGACTCGCTATCAGCAAAGTTACATTTAGTTTCCATGGTAACCATTCCAGTAGCTTTTGGACCCAATGAAAACAGCAGAGGATGCAAGTGATCATTTTCCATTCCTCCATGAACCTGGATCTGTGAGCTGTGTCTGGTGTCTATGGAGAGATTTACACCGCTGCCATAGTCAGGCTCCCCATCACTAAGGACTTAATGAACAGGATGTGTTTTCATATCACATTATCCTTGTGAGATCATCCCCCCGAATATTCTCAAAATACAGTATAATCAAAAATCAATGAAAGGGTGAGGAAATATGTAGTGCTTCAGCACTCCGCCACCTACATATCCTAACATATTCTTATACTGTACAACAAAACAAAAAAGCAGATTGTATTTTATTTTAGGAGTAGACTTTGCTTCTGTTACTCTAACTTCAGGGTGACTAAAACATTAATTAAATGTGTTGCCAGTTTGAGTTTATCTCACATTATGCTGCTGTATCATTTTCTAATTACAATGTACATTATTTAGAGAATTCTTCACTTGATCGTTCCTCCAATTCAGCTGTCTTTCGAGGTCAATTTAAGGCAGCTCAATGCAGGTATGAGATATCGCAGCTGTCTTATTCACTGTGTTCTTCTGGGTATCATTTCCTTGTTTGAGCCGTTTTTATAACTCAGAAGTTTAAACACACACTTGTTGCCTCAATATAAAGCAGCATGTCAATCTCAAACATGTGTAATCTCTAAGCACAGCTGTGCACCAGAGTAGAACCATTAACCTGTGCCCCTGCGGCACTCTCCTCGTGGTGGAGTACGCTGGTAACAAATTCCATAGCGAACAAATGCCTGCACATCTGCCAATGTGTCTAATGTAAGTGTTTACAAACAGAACAGTACATTTAGGAACGGTCTGCAGTAATGTCTTTTACCACAGTATTGCAGTTATTTGCAATTTTCAGCCCCTATAGACACAAAGAGGCTAACATGCAGGAATAAGTCATATCTTTCATGGCGTTTTTGTTGACAGCATTCGGTTTGAACTGGGACTTGGTGGGACTTGGTTTAATTGACTGACTTGTCTGCCATTAATCACTCAACTGAAATTAGAATAACTGGTAAAAGAACATGTGTTTAGGTGTTGCCATGTGGGTGTGAAACAATGGATGGAGGACGTGGGTCTTTCTTGGCCTAGTACAAGGTTAAATATTATTCATGTGGATCATTAAAACAAAAACACTATGCTTTGATGTTTTAATTAAGCCAGCTTTTCTATGAGTTATAAAGGCACACCACTAAAGTAGGGGCTACAACACAAATACACATTTGTTTGAGATTTAATCACAGATCAGTTAGTCTGATCTACGCACTGTGCAGGCATTGAGTCCTAGTGACAGGTGTTTCACTGGTCTGTCATAACAATTCCAATGAAATGCAGCACTATGTATAACTGTGGGAAATAACTGAAGTAGTGTCAATTTCCAGCCAGATATTCACTTTTGTTATCATATATTCATATACATCATCATAAGTTTAACACAAATCCAAATTTGTATTCTTATTTGTAACACGTACAGTCTCATTGGTTATTTTTTATTGGGTTGGGTTGTATTTGTGACTGAACTGGATGCAACAGGCGATAATGTGTTGAGGCTTCTGAGTCAGCAACAGTACTATGAGCACCACCACATACAGTACAGTTGGTGTTGGTGTTGGTGTTAGGGTAGGGTAGAGGTTAGGGTAGGGTTGGTGTTGGTGTTAGGGTAGGGTAGAGTTTAGGGTAGGGTTGGTGTTGGTGTTGGTGTTAGGGTAGGGTTGGTGTTGGTGTTAGGGTAGGGTAGATGTTAGGGTAGCGTTGGTGTTGGTGTTACATTTGTGTTATTTCATCATGTTTTTTTTAATCTGTAATGTATTTTGCTTTTGCATTATTGTGTATTGTTTCTTAGGTACTATGATATCAGTGTATCATTGTAATATAAAGTCAAGTAGACTAAGGTTTCGGATAGTGTCTTCACTGTACAGAGCATTGTCTACCTGGACTCATTTATTCAAGCTGTAACTGATTCATCTTGAGTGTTTCGAAGTGATGGAAGGTCAATAAATTACCCTGGAGGCAAAACTAAATTCAATGGCGTATGTATTAAGATCTGCAGCTGTTTATTACAAAAAAACGTCAATGTTGAAATGCTAATTTGTTTAAATGATGTCCTTGGAACATTGTGAACTATTTGTTATTCTTTGTATATATTGTATGGAAGATGTATCCTATTGCTGTTAAATGCAATGCATACAGCAACAATGTATGAGCCTCCGAGGACACTGACACTGCCAGGTTTTTCTATGAGGTGTATTTCAGATGAGAAAATGATTGTGGTGATTGTTGCTGTTGCCAGCAGCCATTCCACCTTGTATTCCCATCTTGTCAAATCATGGGAGCTGCTGCATGAAGTGTTGGGCCTTGTCAGTAGGGAGGATCCCCACAGACATTGGTCCCGTAGGAGATGGGTTTGGTTAGGGTTAGGGTTAGGGTTAGGAGATGGGTTTGGAGGTCTGCTACTTTGTGCCTTTTAAAGTTTAGGTTTGTAGTGTTTTATAGGGGTGTTATATGTGTTTTAAAAATCTGTTTGTCAGCAAGAATTTGATGGTCTGAAATAATTCTGATATTTCATGATGTGTCATTATTAGGATGTCCATGCCCTGCTCCCCCCTCTCTCTCCCTCTGTCCATCTCTCTCTCTCTCTCTCTCTCTCTCTCTCTCTCTCTCTCTCTCTCTCTTGACTTGTTTTTAACTACACTTTATATATTGTTGCCCAATTAAGGATGACTGAATTCAAGCAGTTTTTGAGTGGAGCAAGTTGATGTATTTGTTGTATTTAGGAGGTGGATTTCTGGGTTGGTGACCTACACGTATCTGCTTTAAGATCATGCTGGTTCTTATTTTTGTCTTCTATCTACAACATAGTTTATTTTATAATACGTATGTTTTGCATGTTTTATGTGTAGCATGTTTTATGTTTTGCATGGTTTTTAATACAACAATTATATCTGAAAGCTGCACTGATGTTAAAGTGTAAAAAGTCCACGATATTTATCCATTTGGACCCTGTCATAAACCAGGCAACAGAGGTGCTGAATGTGTATAACATGGTTCTGACTGTTACCATTAGCGTCTTCATTTAAGAACATAGCCACAAATTACAGGGAGGCTTGGCTAGTCTGAGAGAGTGTAATTCCCATCCTTTTCAGATATATTACACTGTAGAAAACTGACAAAAACATGTGACAGCAATGATTTTTCCATTGAGGACCTCCTGACGGAGATTATCCGGGTGTGATTCATTCAGCGCGGCGGCTCCGGTTCAGGGACCTCAAAAAATCTGGTCTTTGTCTTTTGAATGAATCTAATTGCTTGGGGAACCCCTGACATAAACAGTCAGGCTTCACCTGTAGGGATGGAAACATTTATAGTTGAGAGGTAGAGCTTAGTAGCGCTTAGATGCCTTTTAGTTGCTTGATCGACCTTTCCCATGGAAAATTTAATTGGACAACGAACACTTCAGATGTGGAATAAAAATGTCATCCATCGGCCATCCTTAGGTGTTTAGTGTATAAATTAACCTTTATATTCAATTGAGATACAGGCAGCGTTTAAAGCTGCAGTACATTTAGGGTTTTGTTTTATTACCTCAACAGTTTTCTTTTGAAACATGTAGTAGCTTCATTTGTGACACCGTGCATCAGTTAACTCTAATCCTGTCTCTTATTTGCTTTGGGAGAGAAAGGTATTTTATTAGTTAAAGTAAGGCCTGTTACAGATGTTTTAATAAAGGGCGGCTGTCATTTATTTATTTTCTTTACAATTAATTTTGTTTGACTTGAGAGGAAAAACATATTCTAAACAAAATAGCCCCCCCCCCCAACCTCCCACACTTTATTAAAACAAGCATAATGGTGTAGTTAACAACTTTGGAACCTGGACGGAGATTTAATTGGTCCAATTAAACAATAAAAAACATGACCGGAACAAAGACCTTATCATGAAGAGCTAGAGTAAGCGTTGCCCATCCCGATCTGCCGTGTGGTCCTATCCCAGCTGGCTTCTGTCCATAGTTCTGAAAAGGAGTGTTGTAGTCAACCCAGCACAATGAAACCCTGCATGAAAACATCTCCACATCAAATTTAGCTAAGAATTTAGTGTGATATGGCAGAAACTACTTATCTTCCAATAAAAAAGTATGTTTTCAACAATTGTTAAAATAATAGAACAAAGCCAATCACACAAAGTACTGTTCAGTGCATTGGCCCAGACTGTCTATCAGTAACACCAGACTGGCTAGGTGTACTTGTCTATCAGTAACACTAAATGCCTGGCTTACCTGCTGCAAGAAACTCTCTGCAACTTAAGTAACTGTTCCACTCAGCTGAGGTAGCAATCGAGAAGAAAAAGGTTTGTTACATTGCTTAAATGATAAAGCAGTGTCGGTCACACGAAGGACAAGTGGCTCCAGGTGGGAAGGAGGAAAGCACAATCTGCAGAGCTTCATGTGTTCTGCTACAAGGCAGACTTATTTATTCCTGTACTGCACTGCACCATTCTTCAATCTAATACATCGTTTTTCATACATTTCTACTCAGTTTATCCAATGCTTCTTGTTAGCTTTGCACTGTGTAGATTTTATTAAAATCTACTGGACTCTTTTGTTTCTAATATCACTCTATATTGCCCTCCTTTGCAATGTTTGAAAACACAAACATGCCCACTTTGTTGTTGGTAGTGAATTATAAATACAACGTACTGAGGTTTATGATCTCTGCAGTGTTACTCGTTTCTAATTTACTTTATATTTTTACCCATGTTGCTTTACCTTTTGATTAATGCTTAATGTAGCTGCCACAGAGTCTGTACAACCTGAATAGAAAAAGAAACCTTACACTTTTTTACACAGAGAATTGTGAGGGTCTGGAACCAACTCCCCAGTAATGTTGTTGAAGCTGACACCCTGGGATCCTTCAAGAAGCTGCTTGATGAGATTCTGGGATCAATAAGCTACTAACAACCAAATGAGCAAGATGGGCTGAATGGCCTCCTCTCGTTTGTAAACTTTCTTATGTTCTTATGTTCTTAGAAGGGGTAAAGCCAAAGGGACTTTCAGAACACACACTATTCTCCTGCTTCAAACTCACCAGCATGCATGTTATCAATGGATCAGTAAAGGGACTTTCAGAACACACACTATTCTCCTGCTTCAAACTCACCAGCATGCATGTTATCAATTGATCAGTAAAGGGGCTTTCAGAACGCACACTATTCTCCTGCTTCAAACTCACCAGCATGCATGTTATCAATGGATCAGTAAAGGGACTTTCAGAACGCACACTATTCTCCTGCTTCAAACTCACCAGCATGCATGTTATCAATGGAACAGTAAAGGGGCTTTCAGAACGCACACTATTCTCCTGCTTCAAACTCACCAGCATGCATGTTATCAATGGATCAGTAAAGGGGCTTTCAGAACGCACACTATTCTCCTGCTTCAAACTCACCAGCATGCATGTTATCAATGGAACAGTAAAGGGGCTTTCAGAACGCACACTATTCTCCTGCTTCAAACTCACCAGCATGCATGTTATCAATGGAACAGTAAAGGGGCTTTCAGAACGCACACTATTCTCCTGCTTCAAACTCACCAGCATGCATGTTATCAATGGATCAGTAAAGGGGCTTTCAGAACGCACACTATTCTCCTGCTTCAAACTCACCAGCATGCATGTTATCAATGGATCAGTAAAGGGGCTTTCAGAACGCACACTATTCTCCTGCTTCAAACTCACCAGCATGCATCTTATCAATGGAACAGTAAAGGGACTTTCAGAACACACACTATTCTCCTGCTTCAAACTCACCAGCATGCATGTTATCAATTGATCAGTAAAGGGGCTTTCAGAACGCACACTATTCTCCTGCTTCAAACTCACCAGCATGCATGTTATCAATGGAACAGTAAAGGGCTTTCAGAACGCACACTACTCTCCTGCTTCAAACTCACCAGCATGCATGTTATCAATGGAACAATAAAGGGGTCTAGTTTGATGATCTAAACAATGGCCTCTCTCCTACAGTGCTGACTGTTACACAACAAGTCTCTTTCCACTGTGATTGTATTGTATTTAGTGTTAATAAGAGGGATGGATCACCCCTGCAGGAACACATAAGTGAAATTTAGTTAAACAGAGTTAAAGATAAGATATACATAAAAAAATGTTGCATGATATAACCTTAATCCTAACCCCATCCCCTAACCATAACGCTATCCCCCTAACTCTTATTTACCATCCAAATAGCTTTACACGCTAAGTACATTTTAATTATGCATAATAACATTGTAATTATGTGTAAGTACACATGAGGTCACTCACCTTATAGGAGTGCATACCAATGTTTTAAAATCCATTGTATTTTTTATGAGCACCATCATATTCCAGACTGAAGAATAAACACAACAAAAGAAGAACCACAAGAGTGTTGAACCGTAGATAAGAGGGCCAGTGATGATATTTGTAGTGCTATTACACTGTAAGAAAATGGGTTTTCAAATCTTTATTAGCACTCCTGAAAGACTCCATTATGATGTCATTTATACAGTTTCAACAGCATATTTAAAACTACATTTTCTAATACAAGCAGTTTATTTGTGATGGCCAGATGTGTCCCAAAGTAAACAGTGCAGTACTAACCATTTGCAGTTTTTTACAGTGATGTTTCTTACAGGTCACAAGTCAACAATATTGTGTCAAAATAATATATTACCCCAGCTGCGTTTCAGTTCCCAAGTAAGCATGCTAACCAGTGTATGGAAAGATCAGTCCCCTCGGACTATTTGTTTTGTTTAGCTCATTTTTCTGCCCTCTCATCTTCACCCTGGCTACCAGCACTATGCGTTAGCAGTTAAAGGGATCATTATTTATAAGAAATCCTCTTTGCCAACCATGCCAACAGCTGAATTTCTGAAGTGAGGTGGTCTGACCACTAGGGGTGTGCAGATGTCATTTCTGTGGCCTCTGAGAGTTTGTAGCGATACCTGATGTTGATTAACTCATACAGTAGTTGCCACAGTGGCTCCTCCCCACTGATCACTTCTAAAAACACTTCAGATATTCTGTGTTTTCAGGGGCTTACATTTGTTTGTGATCCTGGTAAAGAATGGTATAAGCAGACACGCCAACGTGAATGACGAAGAACACACATGATAAGGTAGGAAACCAGTAGGAAATGAAATAGGAATGAAATGCAGCTGCTATGAAGTACGCCTTTCATTTTAACAATGGCAGGTATGTTCTAATTAAAGCAATACAGTCGTCTCCGTGTCTAGGAACACCTCTTAAGAGAACATTTAGGGAACAACCTTGTGGCGAAACAGAATTTTACCATTGTAAATGCTCCGCCTAATGGAACAGAAACTTTACTTAAAGGAACACCTTTTTGGCCCAGGTAGCGATTATTTGCTAAGACATTCAAAACTGATACAGAAATGTTTTGAAACTTGATAACTCATCATCATCAAACTCAAATTCAAATGGTTTATTCAACCTTTTCAAAACTGCCGTCATCGTGAGAGTGTCTTGAGGCACACTGATTGGTTTATTCAACCTTTTCAAAACTGCCGTCATCGTGAGAGTGTCTTGAGGCACACTGATTGGTTTATTCAACCTTTTCAAAACTGCCGTCATCGTGAGAGTGTCTTGAGGCACACTGATTGGTTTATTCAATCTTTTCAAAACTGACATCATCGTGAGAGTGTCTTGAGGCACACTGATTGGTTTATTCAATCTTTTCAAAACTGCCGTCATCGTGAGAGTGTCTTGAGGCACACTGATTGGTTTATTCAATCTTTTCAAAACTGCCGTCATCGTGAGAGTGTCTTGAGGCACACTGATTGGTTTATTTAGTCTTTCCACAACCAGCGTAATTTATCATTGCCTCATTGTTTATTCTGACCACCATCAAAAGCAGAAACGTTGAAGGCTTTGAACATAATTTGTATATTCATTCAAAGTCAGGGACTCATACAAGATTATTTCGCTACTGTTGAGGCTGAAGCAGCAGGTTTTATTTAGACAGACTTCTATCTTGTCATGCATGACAAAGTGAGGAGTTCCCCAATGTTCTGGTCAGTTGCTACACTCTTCTGTTCAATCACTTTTGTGCATGTCTTAAATACTGCTCCTGTATTCATAGCAAATCTAGAATGCTGCATTTTTTTTACGTGTGGAGGGGTGCTGGGTTAATAATCATTGTGTTCAATTTCATGCTCATCTTGAATACTGCGCTAGTATTCATAATTACTGTTTGAGCCGCTGCAGTTTAGTTAGTTTGTTTATTATTATAGTTTATTAACATATGCTTGCCTGTTGCTTTTCTCTTACTTATTCTGTTCATTTTATATGCTGATGCACGTGTGTCATGACATAAGTAATAAATACATTTGCATTTATTGATTCATATCATGATTGGCCTTGGCATATTGTGTCCGGTGGTCAGCTCTGTCTTGGAGAACACTTCGGCTAAGAGAACACATCACTTTCTTCCTGAGGGGTGATCTCTTAGCCAGGGACTACTGTACTATTATGGCAAATGGTCTCACTTCTGAAAACTTGTAATCTTTTTTTTTTTTTATCTGATCTGATACATTACTCTTTTTTAAATGTACGATCTTCAAATTAAAAGCATTGGTTTATTATATAATTACCCAATTCCTGCTAAAGGCTGCTGCTTAGCCTGAGTCCCAGTTTAGATATGTTTTAGGTGTTTTTATTTCCTTCTTAATACAAGTTGTTCATTTAAACAGCAATTCATAAACATTATAAAAGAAGATAAAAAGTAATTTGCTTATCCTTTATTTTCAAGTTCATTATTCATTCTGGATTTCAGACTGAGGTGCACAAAAGACCTCTGTTTGCCGTGACAACATTATTTTCACAGCTGTCAGTGTATAGATTAAATATGACAGCCTGTTTTATTAGAAAGTGCACATTGGCTTCCTGGGGTTACAATGGCATTTGTCAAATAACAGATTTTGAAAAGCAGGAGATTTTCTGCCCACTATTAATAGACTGGTACCATGTAACCTCACTGTCCTTTGCTCAAGCATAATATATTGCAGTTTATTTTTTATAAAATGTCTACTTTTTTGTTCATTGGGTCTGTGAAAGATTGATAACCAAGACTTTAAATCAATTTCTTACCACTTATTAGCACAAGCAGCATTATCACTGGCCCCCTTTTTTCCCATGTGTTGATTATATTTTGGCTCTTCGCTTGGTTTCTAGACTTTAGGTAAAGATTGCTTCCTGTTTCTTAATCTCTTTTGACGGCAGTGGCCTCGCTTCAATTAGACTGTATGGCCTACAGCACAGGACCATGCCATGAACCAATGACAACAACAACAACAACTACAACAACAACAACAACACAAGCATTTTATCACAATGAAAGGGGAACCAGGATACGTTTGGTCATGGTAATAAGATCATGGATGTAATCCCCTCACTTAGGCTTTTTTATATACAACTATATATACTTACTAAAATGACAGTACATTGCTGTGGAAGAGAACACAGGATTCATTTGTGGGAGATCAATGGGGGCAGCACAATTTTCACTTGCTTCTCGAGGTATTGCAATTTGTAGACAAACTGATCCAAAGGCTCAGATAGGCATTGTATATAATGCATGTTATTGCTGTCTTTTGCACCCGGCTTGACTGCTAAAGTTAATAAAGCTTTACTGTAGCTGACACTGAAGAGCTGACGCTGTACTGGATGAGCTGTCATGAGGTATGAGCTGGAATTCACGAAGCCCACATTATGAATCATGTGGACCGGTATATGGATGTACTGTACAGAGCTATCTTTGTGCAGGGTTATCACATTACAGAAGAACTAGAATATCTTAGGGGAAATGCTGCAGCGCAATGGATTGCAGTAAATCACCCTGACATCTCGGGCTAGAAATTCAAGTGGGAACCAATTCAGAAACAACTGCGGGTCCCAATGATACTAACAGCTAGAGTAAAGCTCTATTAACTTCAGCAGACAAGTGGAGTTCAACAGACTGAGATCCCCAAACACCCTGAATCTGCTGAGGATTTCAAACAAAACACTGCGAGGGGTTCCCAACTAAGAGAGGACTGAGAGTCAAAGGCAAGCATGAAGAGTGTTTTATTTCCTCTGTGATATCGATAACGCAGGGGCTCTTTTAGTTGTTCACCAACAAAGACTCTTATTGTAATGACATGCTGAACAGTTACCATTTTCTTCATCCAGTATCCTTTAACTGATGTGTTCATCCTTATTAAATCTATCAAACCTGCACACTAAGTAACAGAATAATAGGGTTACTCTCTGTTACCTCTCAGTCCCCTGGTCTTTCTTTAGATTCATGTGTCTTATTAACTTAGGCCTGTGCTGCTGTCCAGATGAGGACAGCATGCCTATTAACACGGACGCTGTGCAATATATGATGCGCTACAGGCTTGGGGCATGTGAAAGAGCAATGTTGGGACAGTCCTATATTATTACTAATAACTTGCTTCCCAATATTGCAAGCAGTTCTCAGCTGATCCCCACAGTCACCTTAAACAGTAATGAACACACAACCAAGGAAAAGGCACAGGCTGACAAACATCAGTCAATTATTCTCACATAGGTTGCAAGTTGGCGGAGTAACAATTCAAATATGCTTTATTCTCTCTTGCTATTTCACTGGCTTGTGTTGATTTGTGATTAGGCCATGTTGACAGTACATTGTGCAAACTTTACTGTTGTATACTGCACTGTACTTTCTCTGTATTACTCTTTCACTATCAATGGTAGCAAACACAGGCTCTACTGGTTTCATCTTGAAATCACATTACAGGATTCAGCATTATGAGACTGTTAATAACACAACTCTTCACACGTATGGTTTACTAATAAATACATTTTCATTTATTGTAAATACGTTAAACCAGGACACTTATAAAGTGCAAGATTAAGATTGCAATGACATACAGAATGGAAAAGACACAGTTTATTATCTGCAATGATGTTGCAAATGTGTGTTGTTTTAAATATAAAAAGAGACTGATGAAAATAGCACAGGGGGATAGAAATGGATTGCAGGAGCAGACACAAGTCTCATTTACACTGTAAAAACAACCCTACTTACAAGACAACACAGTATCTTGGAGAGAAAAAAAAGACAACTTCACACCCTTGTTATTTACAAACTTGTCGAAACATGTCATACACACATTCTCAAAATCTCTAAATATACAGTGACTTTTTGTTTCAGAAGGGTGAAAAGGGGATTTTTGTAAGGCTTGGCAAAAATATGAAGTTTCCTCAAACCTGGTTTTCATGTAGTTTCATGGTTTTAACAGAGAAAGAAAGGCACATGACCTGCTCTGTATTCAATACAATTCTGAAATGTGTTATTCAACACTCCCCAGCCTTCAACACTTCTCACACAAACACTGCCTTTGAAAACACAAATTAAGCTTTTGGTAGAATGAATTACATAAATCTGAAAAGTTACCCCCATGTCATTTGTATTATGTTTTTATTTAATTCTGTGATACTTTTGTATCACTCGAGGGTGTTTTTCATGCAACAAACATTTTTCAAAAATGTATGTATTTGGGTGTTTCTACATAGACAATAATGGCAAATAAATGTTTGGGGTTTTTTTTGCCTAAAAAAATTAAAGCAATCACTTATTGTTTTATTAACGAAATTCCCATGGGTATCATGAACTGTGGCAAACCACCAAGAATGCATATAAAACAGTTTGCATGTTCAGCAATACATGTAACGATGCTGAAACAGAGACACTAAGCATTCATGATCCCAGCTTTGTAAGCAAGGTTTCCCAATCCTGGTCCAGGGAGACCCCTGTGTCTGCTGGTTTTCATCCCAACTGACTTCTCAATTACTTCATCAAACCCTTAAGTGAACTATTCATTAGCTTAATTAGACTTTTTAAATTGTTTTCAGCTTTTATACAGTTGGATATTTCAAGTTAACAATACCATTTTAAAGTGACTTGAAAATCAGCAACTTTTTAGGAGCTGAGAACAATTAAAAAGTTCTAATTAAGCACATTATTAGTTCAATTAAGGGTTTGATCAGGGGTGAAATTCTCAACAAACAAGTGCAGGTACTCCTATGCACTGCCGGGTGTAAACATTTTAAAAATGGAGACAATTTGAGTGCCAATGAATAAATAATTAAAAAACGTATGCGTATCGGTACACGATACATTTATGAGTACAAAATAAGCCTTAAAAAATAACTGATCAATTATAACCAATTCACCATAAACAAGGAAAGTGAAAATACTGAAAGCTTTGTATTCTCTGTATGTATCACTCAGTCATGTACTGTAATATAACACTGAAGTTAAACCTTAAAGGACACGCAGTAAGAAATATTACACTATGCAGTAACTGCTATAGAAATATTACACTATGCAGTAACTGCTGTAGAGAGGGAGTTTTGTTTCAAGATATCCTGAAAAGGGAGGATGTTATAAAAAATGGTATAAAAATAACAACTGTGCTATAAAAAAAATGATACAAAAAGGTCTTAGTCAAACCATGCACAATAGGGGCGAAAATACCCCTCAGATGTATTATGTAACAGGCACTACTACTAATAATGATGTAATCTCCATAGTATTATCTGAAATCATCCCCATACCTTCCAGACCCTGGGTACTCCCCTACAACAGGACCTGGCCATGCTACAGTGATAGCCTTGGATTAGAACATATATGCCTGTTTCTTTTATGTATTTTTAACTTATTACTTATCCTACAATAATATATTCTGTGTGTTTCTCTGTTGTGTTTCTGTGTAGATTAATTACCATGATCTATTCCATAAAAAGATTTTCCAGACAGAAACAGTATAAAAGTAGACTTTAAATAAAAAGGTATCCCTGGTATTGTGGTTTCTGCACAATAAACAAAGTGGCAAAAGACACGTTTTTACTTCTGCCTTTTTTTAGATGTACACGCAAGTGAAAACTCACATTTAACTTAAATAAACTCTCCAAGATGTTTTAGAAAAGGGGGCATTGTACAAAGAAAAAACAACTCACTGTTTTGGTTTTCGTTTATTACAGTCCTCATAACAGAAAATACTAGGATCACAACAAAACAAAACATTGATCACTATACTTAACATGTACCTTGCAAGTTGGGCCAGTGTTTGAAAAGCATGAAGCACACCTCCACAAGAAGAACATAAGAAAGTTTACAAACGAGAGGAGGCCATTCAGCCCATCTTGCTCGTTTGGTTGTTAGTAGCTTATTGATCCCAGAATCTCACCAAGCAGCTTCTTGAAGGATCCCAGGGTGTCAGCTTCAACAACAGCTATGTTCGTTTTTGAATGTACCGCTGTTTTCACGTTGCACTGCTAAAATCTTCTCTCGTTGATCAGCAAATGAGCACTGACACAAAGCGAAATGGGCGGAGATTTGAGACTCATGCCAAAATGAACTCTGATCAGAATGAAGGCTCAGCCAATCATCATGCAGTGATTATATTGATGTTAATGGTGGCCAATAGCAGCTAACAGATACAGAAGCAGTATGAGGAAACAGAATGCAAGCAGCACGAACTGTGCTGAATGAAAGCGCATTTGAGAAATGCTGCGCTAGTGGACTGTGTGAGTGGGTGGAAGGTATCCGCGTTGGATGAAAAGCAGATTAAATAAGTCCTCGTACCCAGTACAGGTGAGTGCCATCAGAATTCCACCCCTGGGTTTGATTAAGTAATTGAGAGCTCAGTTAGAATGAAATCCAGCAGACACAGGGGTCCCCCAGGAGCAGGATTGGGAAACCCTGTTGTAAAGGACTTCCAAATGAGCTTGATGGAAAGCATGGAGCGGATTGAGGCTTCATCGTTCCAATCAATTGAGTCATTTAGTCATACAAATCTTAAAGACATTATACAATACACTTCTGATAACCTTTCAAATGCTACAAATATCCTATATTTAAAGTGTACAGCACTTCAGATAATAATGAAGCTTAACGTGTGGATGGAAACCACTCCTTGAGTCCTATTTACCAAAGTCTTTACTTCACAAGTACAGTGTGAGCCATTCAAAATGCAGGATTGTCAATGTTACAAACAACAAAGGACAGTTTAAGTTACTGAATATTGAAGTAAATATACACAACATATACCATGTGTTTATTCAATTAAAGAATGCTATAAAAAAGAATAAATCAACAGCAGTCACCACGCCCTGAAAAGACCCAGCTGGGCTTTAATTTTCTTACATAAACAATGCACTTTGGTTTAAAGACCTTGATAAACCTGCGCCCATGAATGTTACTCTTGAATAAGCATTTGTATATCAAATCTAACAATGCAGGGGAAAGCCTAGTCATCCTGTCTATGAATTACTTTTACTTCATGTTCCCATGTCTTCACATATTGCATTGTCTTTACACTTCACTATTAGACTTATTAAATATATGTTTCTTTCATATAAGAAGCAGACCCCAAACCTTTTAATACAATGTATATTGAAAAATATCTAAATTGAAATATTTCCCCGGTAGATGAATATATGTCATCGTATTAGGGACTGTCAACTAGACATTTACTCAGCTCCCAGTACAGTAGAATTTAACATTCAGACTAAGATTTTCAGGACAGCAATTTGAAATGCATTGCACAGTCAATAATCCACAATTGCTGTTTTTGTTTGTATATGTTACAGCCAATGTCTCAAATGAAATCACTTGTGTTAGAACTAGCTAAGGCCTTTAGATAAAGTCCACAAAAAAAATAAACACAAGATGAATACAATGAACACTGTCATAGAAAAATAAAAGTATTAATGCACAACGTAAAAACGCCTTTAAGAAAGCTGCATGAGGACCGAAACAGATTTAACTCAATGAGTAAATTGTGTTTACCTAAACTGATATGACTTCATTCATGAATAATGCAAATATCTTCGGTTTCAAGAATGTTTTACAGCCAATGTGTTTGCATGCAATGAACTTCCTCTTCTCAGCAAATACACAGAGAGACACACTGCCCTTAGAAATGGATTTCAGAAAATGCCTTATTCATCATTGGAGAATGAACCCTTTATTTAAAACTAAATTCAGGTTGGTCTAAAGGTTACATGGGATGATGATCATAAACCAGCCTCAGAATGTTTTGGAAATCAATAAATAAAAATAAAGGTAACATTAAGTGTCTCTAGTTACTGTGTACTTAATGTGTAAATCTTTTTGCATGACATAACCCTCATCCTAACCCTAACCATATCCCTAACTCGAAACCTAACCCTATCCCTAGGCCTAACCCTTTTTGGGTAACATTGTGTATGCACATACTGTATATCATGCAGAAAGACGTGTACATTGTAACTATGCACAATAACATTGTAAGTATATGTAAGTACACATATAGTAACTATGTAACTACTATGTACATACACAGTAATTAGAGACACCATGTTAAGTGTTACCAAAATAATAGTAATGATAATAATAATAAAATAAAGTTAAACAATATGTATTAAAATAACAAAATATAGAACTGGCTACATAGATGTACAGGCAGGCAGGTGATTACCATGAATAAACAATACAAAGTGAAGCATAGAAGCTTTAGCACTGCAGTGGTGCAGGGCAAATAATACATTTCTGCAGAATAAAAGAAGGAATTGCTTCCTATCACCAGTCGCTGGTCATCAATGACAGCAGTGTGCTGTGCTCAGCAGTGACATAATGACATAGCAAATCAAAAATACATACGAGGCCTACAATTAACACCAAACTGTTTTCAAAAAAGCACCTCTAACACACCATTATTTTTGTGCTAAGCACTTTAAGAATGATTAGCGCTAAATACTGTATTTACAAAACAATATTTATCACAATCATTTGGACAAACGGATCTACCTAAATGACTCCTCTTTCCCACGAACATAGCTCTGAGCTCTCCAGTGATTTGTCTGGTTGTTATCTTCAGTGTGTTTTATAATGATCTGCTGTATATAGTTTATATTTTCTATTTCTTCTTGTTTGCTTCTGCTCTCTTCCTTTTCGATGCTGTCTGGATTTCTGTGCTTCATTCTTTGTGTCTGGACGCTTCAGACACCAGATGGCTATACAATCGCTCCCTCAGTTACAGAGGACACAATAACATGACATGCGTCCTGTAAACTGCAGAGAATCAGAGGGTAGAAAAATCCAGCAGCAAAGCAAAGAGCCGCCCCATATCTGTGAAACTGCCAAGCATGGTTAAAAAAAAGAAAAACCACTGTGTCTCTAATTACTGTGTATTTACATCGAAGTTACTTAGTAAATGCATGATATAACCTTTACCCTAATCCTAACCCCCTAAACCTAATCCTGACCCTTTTCTGACACAATTGTGTACTTACAAATATCGTGCAAAAAGACTGGCACATTAAGTACATTGTAACTATGCATAATAACATTATAATTATGTGTAAGTACACATTATTTATTAAGTAACTACTATGCAAATACACCATAATTAAAGACACTCAATGTAAAGTGTTACCATATCTTTATGGGTTATAACAAATGGGAATAAAACAAACTATACAGGAAAGAATAATAAAATGCAAAAGTAAGCACCGATCATACAGTCCCTCTATAGACACCCATCTGAAACACTAGCGAGGCAGGGTCAGCTCCTTCATATTGAGTTTACAGCAGAACTGAGACTTCAAATCAGTTTATTTCCTTTAAGATGAACTTCGTAGAATCATGACAATTAAATGACCATCTTTTAAACAGTTTGACCATTCAGGAAATAAACCCTAAATAAACATTCAAATGAGACCCTCATACTGCATGAGCGAACAAACAATGAACTTCTTTAAAAAAGGGATTGCAGTTTTTCATCATTTGTTATTTATTGTTTTGCAAGCAACTACGTATCAGATTATCTAATCTACACAAAAAGCCACCCCCCCAGCCCCCTAAGAAACTATAGGTCAACACTTTGTATTATAAAGTTATACTAAAGCGTTGCTCTGTAACAAGATAGAAGAAATAATAATAATAATAATAATAATTCTGCTGTATAATCTTCCACCTGATCTGATTTCTCTTAACCCATTGTATGGCACACTATCAAGGAATATCACCCATTCATCTGGGCCAGTGGGGAACATCTTTCCATGCTAACATGTCAGTATCTGATACCCAATGAACTGGGTTCAGCCCATCCATTCTTTTTTTAAACTTAATAAAATGCATTTAATAAGTTACAGAGACATCAAGTAAATAGCAGTGGATTGAATGTCTATTACTAGAAGAGTGCGCATTGACTTGCCTCAATTGAAAGAATCAATAGGTTGACATTAGGCCCCGTTTTGTCTTAGGCCAGGCATTATATTAGCCTGTGTTATCTTCGAGGTGGTTGCATTGTCCAGTCTCTGACAAACGTTCTCAATACACCCCAAAGGATAACAGTCTCCCCCCAAAAAAGGTATTTTTTAAGATAGTTCTCAACCACCAAGTAAGTTCCACTGGTTGTTTTTTCACATGGTCTTTTTCCGGTTCTTCTTGTAAATGCAGCAGGGTGGAGGCTGGGTGTGAACCAGCGACCCAGCTCACTGCAATTGAGCGTCTAAACCACAATGCAAAAGAGCCGGGCTGGTCTGCATTCATGGTTTTAGAGCTTTCAACTTAATCTCATGTCACTGACAGGGGACAGGACAGAGTCAGTAATGGCAGAGCATCACACAACACTGCCCGTTACATAAGCCCCACTCTATTAGAAGTAGACAGTTCTCAGTCACCAAGTAAGTTTCCACTGTTTTGTTTATGCAGCATGACTTTTCACTTCGAAGCACAAGCATGGCTGCACACAGGATCCCGTCCATAGGCTCGAACCATAAAAGCGACTTACATCTATGGGTGCAAAATACCTGCACACATCACAACACAATGGTTCTAAGTTTGTAACCCAAAAATAATCAATGAGAGAGAAGAGACATTAAACACAGAGGGAGGAATTGTTTACAGTCTGTCTTTACTCATGAATTGATTATTATTTTTAATTAACAACAAAGAACCATTGCGTTTTCTATTAACCGTTAAAGTAATGTATTGTTGTTTTATATATTGATGTGCTGAGGGGAGCTCAAGGCCCTTATTGTGATGTCAATGTGAAAAATAAATGTGAGTAGTAGGAAGTACCGATCATCCACAGGAAAAGTGGATAACGAGCTACTGCAAACGCGGGTACATAGTCCTGACTGGCCCATACAGACAGCATGGTATTCCTTGGTTATGACCTATCCAATGAGCTGACAACAGTCAAATCGGCTGAATCATCCAGTATTTCAAACAGTAAAAATGTACCTTACAAAATTTGGCACTTCAGCAAAACAGAAATCGACTGCGACACATTGACACAGACATTAATCAGTTTCAACCTAAACTTTGGTGATATCTACCTCAGAACCAAAGTGAACCCTCTGAAGAATGCTGTTTCCAGTACAGTGGAAACAGAACTGGACTTTTCATTCAGGTCTAAGCAATCCTGTTTTGAGTTTGATGTATGGTACTGAAACGTATTTATATCCAAGCTGCTTCCAAGGCAAATCTATATTATTAAAATTGAAACAGCAAAATCCTTTTGTATATTTTACTAACATAATTGTTTAGTCATGCAATTGATTTTCATATTAAAGACAATTGCTTTTTGATGTTGAAACTTTTTGTAGCATAACATGAAAAGATTGATTTACTAATAAGCACTAACTATCTTTTTTTAAGCTCCTTGGAATATTTCACTACAAATATAGGCAAAGAGTAGCTATTTGTAACACCTTTAAAAAAATAGCTGATAAAATGGCAAAAGATGCCCAATTATAATGGTTTTGTTTTATTTATTTATTTGACCTCAGATCTCTGAAGTTTTGTATTGGAAAGCAGAACATTGTTCCTCTGGTCCCAATCAATGAATTTATGTCCTGAATCTGTGATATTTATATTTGGTAACTCTTCACATCAAATGTCTCTAATTAATGTGTATTTGCATAGTAGTTGCTTAGTAAATACATGTGTATTTACACATCATTACAATGGTATTATCTATAGTTACAATGTACTTAATGTGTAAAAAAATGCACATTACAACCCTAACCCTACCCTAACCCTAACCCTAACACTAAACCTAACCCTACTCTAATCCCCCTAACCCTAACTCTGACCCCCTAACACTAAACCTAACTCTAACCCTAACCCAAACTCTGACTCTTTTTTGATACAATTGTGTACTTACATATATTGAAAAGACTTACACATTAAGTACAATGTAACTATGCATATTAACATTGTAATAATGTGTAAGTACACACGTATTTATAATGTCACTAGTATGTGAATACACAATAATTAGAGACACTTATAGTTACCCTGTATTTTTCCATTATAACATGATGACATTCTTTGATTACATTGCACACAGCTTAAATGATTAATCTACATGTTTTATGTTGTGCAATCACTATGGGAGTTACTCAGAGAAAATAATTAATAACTATCAACAACCAGTCAAAAATGACGGGTATCCCTTGTTTATGATATTGTGCACCCCAGCAAGAGATCACAGTTGCTCCTCCCAAAGAAGGCACTGAATGTTGCTGAATGTCACTCATACAACTTACATCCTACTTTGACTGCTACCTGAAGGAGGATATGTTTATCTTTTTTCAACCCAGTGAATCCATCTCCTAAAACCCTGGTAATACACTGCATGAAACGGGAAAGCAGAGAGTATTTGAACAGAACGTATTTATGTATTTTCTTTTTTTGGTCTGGAAATAAAAGACAGGCTACCTGTGAAAACCCTGGCCCGATAAGAGCTACAGGCTCTCTCTTCTGTTTGGGTTAAAAGGAATTGCAATAATTTAGAGCAGTTACAAAAAGATTACAAAGGCTAGGATCTACTGTAAGTCTGGAGCAAACCCAGTGAGTTTTACCTTGAAGGGTTTTTCATACTATCCCCATGACCAGTGTGTACCACGGCAGTGTTCTTCAGTACAACAGATACAGTTAAAGATAGAGGTAGCCCACCCAGTAGACTATATTGAACAGCAGGAATGAGGTGGGGAAGAAGACTCTGGAGTACGAGTCTAATTCTAAGATGTCTATGTGGATTCGGCCTTTCCGCCAGCCACCTGATTTACATTCCTCGTAGCAGCAGAAGAAACTCTGACAGTCTTTACCGTCCAGGCATTCGTACATGCAGGATTCCTCCAGCTCCTGCCAGTACATGGAATTGTTCAATGTGATGACTGTGGGAGGAGGTCCCAGGTCAAGCACTGAGTAGTTCTATAAGAAAATGACAAGACACCTCAATCAATAGGCAGTCATTCTAAGAACATACTGCACATGGAGCAGATGGGGTTCAATTTGAGTGCGGCTTCCCTATCATGCATTTCATCTTCTGTGTAAAATGCACAATCCAATCAGACCCAGCAGTGAGTTGTCAGTGGATCACTTGACGAGAGCAATCTACTACATATCTCCGTAGACTTCCCCAACATCCGTGCCATGGATATGTGAATGATCCAGTATAAATGGGTATATGGTATTATTTGATGATTTCTAGTTCATATCAATATACAGTACAGTTGGGCGTGTTCATACAGCACATGAAAGAATTCACTGCATTAGTAGGGCAATGGTATTTGTGCTGTAGTGACAGGGCCGTGTGTGCTTTGTAATGATGATTGGTTAATGTTTCTGAAGTAGAGTTAAAGAGTGGCGTATGCACCTGCTTCTTCACCAAGCTTCTCAAACACAGGATCTGCTGAAGACACCGGGCCTGTTCAGCAGAGGCATTGGTGTTACCATCAGTTACACCAGCAACACCACAGACTGGCCTGAGTTTTCACTTAACAAGTTCTTATCAAAATGAAATATGTGATACAGAAACACATCAGACATTGTGCGTAAGTAATGGAAATCCAAATACACATGTAAATTAGGCTAAATGAGCCAACAAATGTTGACTTCGGGGCCAAATGAAAAAGTCAAATAAAATAAACAAATGAAATGAAAACAAGATTTAATACATCGCTGGTTGTGCTGCAAAACTTGAAAAATAAACGAAAATAACTAGATACAAAGGAAAACACTGTGATGAACAGGATCCACTCTATACAGTGCTGCATGTACAATATTAACACTGTGATGAACAGGACCCACTCTATACAGTGCTGCATGTACAATATTAACACTGTGATGAACAGGACCCACTCTATACAGTGCTGCATGTACAATATTAACACTGTGATGAACAGGACCCACTCTATACAGTGCTGCATGTACAATATTAACACTGTGATGAACAGGACCCACTCTATACAGTGCTGCATGTACAATATTAACACTGTGATGAACAGGACCCACTCTATACAGTGCTGCATGTACAATATTAGCTACTGCAATGGAAGAGGTGCAGCTATAACATTGTGTTTTATTTATTTTTTTGGTTATGTGTCTGGGTATTAAAAAACAGAACATTCTTACAATTGAAGATCGGCTATTCTTTCGAATGGATTTAAATGAAAAGGTTTTTTTGAGATGCGCACGACATTTAAAATGTCTTACCTGCTTTTTCTTCTTTGTACCTCTGGGCTTCCCTACACTGGAGTAGTAATTGAGGGCTGCGTATTCTATCAGCGCGGCAAACACAAACAAGAAGCACACTGTGACAAACAGATCCATCGCTGTGACGTAGGAGACCCGCGGCAGCGAGTTCCGTGCTACTGTACTCAGCGTGGTCATGGTCAGCACTGTGGTGATGCCTGCAAAACAAACCAGACACATTCCTAAGGGACCTTCATCTCGACATGCACTTACCTCACTCTCACAGTCTCCTAATCCTTCTAAAGAGCTCTTCCCTTGTTTGTTTAATTTTGTTATGTTTTGTGTGTGTGTGTGTGTGTGTGTGTGTGTATATGTATATATATATATACAAGAACAAATATTTTAAAAATTAAATAAAATTAAAAATAAAATGAATGTACACAAAAAGTTTAAATGATTAAAAAATCATTTATTTCAGGAAGTTTCGGGCAAAAGCCCTTCAGCTGTATAGACAGAAAAGTGAACACAGTGCTGTAAACTTGTTGATTTTCAATTTTCAATCCTGAGGATGATGTCAGAATAGAATGTTCATTCCATGAGGCTCCAACATTCCAAGTTTGAAGATAATTCTCTTTGCTTTATTTTTATTTATATTTATTTATTTATTTATTTATTTATTTTTTAAAATATTTGTTCATATTATCAACCTTCATTTTTGTACACTGCAGTTCAGCCTTCTCTGAAACCTAAGCTCAGCAATCATTGTCACTGTTCTGGACCTCCCAAGCACAGGCATGGCACAGCACTGCTTTGTTCTCAACCATCACTGCTATAGGCATTGACATGCTAGTTGCTATCCAGTCAATCCCACTCTTATCTCACTTCCTGAGCCCTATTGTTCAACAGAGGAACCTGGTGTGGCATGAATAGGGAAGAACGTTATATTCCAGGGAATCAGGATTTATGGGTTTAGATTAGAAGCATTGCATTCTTCATCAATTCTTTCTCATGCTACAGTTTATTTAAAGACATCTTCTGAATTCAGAGATGGAATTTTAGTTAGCCCTAATCCATATATTTCCAAGTATTAGAAATAATTGAGATACATTATATTAGTTCCAGCTTAGTAGCACTGCTTTTGACTTGATTAGGCATGCTGTGTATTATATCTGATAACACTTCACATCCAGTGTCTCTAATGTAGTTACATAGTGAATACATGTGTGCTTACACATCATTACAATGGTATTGTGCACAGTTACAATGTACTTACTGTGTAAGTCCTGCTGCATGTTATTTGTAAGTACACAAATGTATCAGAAAAAGGTTAGTGTTACAGTTAGGGATAGGGTTAGGGTTAGGGACAGGGTTAGAGTTAGTGTTACAGTTAGGGTTATATCATGCAAAAAGATGTACACATTAAGTACATTATAACTGTGCATAATACCACTGTAATTTGTGTAAGTACACATGTATTTACTAAGTAACTTCTATGTAAATACACAGTAATCAGAGACTCTTCATGCAAACTGTTACCATTTATTCTTCCTTCATCACTTTTAATGTACATTTAAGCTATTCAGGTCTGCACTGAATACAAGTTTGTTCCAAAATCAAATTGCACCACTTTTTAAAATAAACCAGTTCATCTACCCATTACAGTATGTGCTTGAAGTTAGCTTTTAGTAAGAACACAATGGGTGTGCATTGTAATTACTACAGCAGGGAGCTTGTTCCATATCATCTGTGTGGCAATTTTCTGTTGTGTTATTGTTAAACGGCTTCCTTTTACAGATACAGTGTTCAGGAACAAAAAGCCATGTGTGCTCATGTCTGTAGTCCCAGAGCATATCTTTTATAGTTGTGTGGACATGTCATTTTGATACATTGCTGGACTGTGGCAGTTCTTTGTATAATGTGCATGATGTTAGAGACATGTGCTAAACCCTTGTCTCTCCAACTCAGTTCCTAATATCTAGCACAGCAGTCTGTTTGCTAATACATTTAAAGGGGGGGGTTCAATAGCTAACTACAGGTCAGGACCCCTGGTGTCAGACAGTCCCTGGACCTGTACACCACCCCATAAGCACAGGGGGGTTCAATAGCTAACTACAGGTCAGGACCCCTGGTGTCAGACAGTCCCTGGACCTGTACACCACCTCATAAGCACAGGGGGGTTCAATAGCTAACTACAGGTCAGGACCCCTGGTGTCAGACAGTCCCTGGACCTGTACACCACCCCATAAGCACAGGGGGGTTCAATAGGTAACTACAGGTCAGGTCCCCTGGGTGATACAGTCCCTGGGCCTGTACACCACCCCATAAGCACAGGGGGGTTCAATAGCTAACTACAGGTCAGGACCCCCTGGGTGATACAGTACCTGGACCTGTACACCACCCCATAAGCACAGGGGGGTTCAATAGCTAACTACAGGTCAGGTCCCCTGGGTGATACAGTCCCTGGACCTGTACACCACCCCATAAGCACAGGGGGGTTCAATAGCTAACTACAGGTCAGGACCCCCTGGGTGATACAGTACCTGGACCTGTACACCACCCCATATTGACATTAGGATGCACACGGCAGGCTAAGTGGAGTGCTACTATTTTAATGATCTAAGCAACGGTGGATCTAAATGCCACTGATATTATAATTTATTAACCCCTTCATTGACTGCACTAAAATCACAACAGCAACAGCTATATAAAGATCTGTAATATACTGTAAAAACATGAAGTATTACAATAATAGGTATATATTTGTCATGTATTGACCGACAGCTGCAAAGTGAGGACACTTGTGGTTAAGTTTGAGAAAAAGGAGATGGAGCAGGAAGTAAACACAGAGGAAGTAAACACAGAGGAAGTACACACAGAGCAGGAATTAAATACATTAAGCAAAGGACATTTACTGCATGTATGTGTGTAACAACAACAATGTAATTGTAAATTCAATTGAGGGAGAATATGGATGGGAATTAACATGGAGAAGGAAAAATAAATAAATAACTGACGGAATTACCGCACCCAAAAATGTTCCACACAATTGTGCACATAGATCTGGAGAGCATGTAATTAAAAAAAACACAAACAAAGAAGAAATCAAGCTGTTTTCACAGTGCTGTAAATGCAAACTCAAACAATAAAGCAGTGGAAATCCCATGTTCTTTAAACATCAGTGATGTACATGTGAGGACGAAGCCTACGCAGTACGAGGTGGTAAGAACCAGCTCAATTATGAATGACAGTTACAATCAACAATTCAACCCAGTGGAGGAGGAAGCTGTGGACAGACCGAGAAAGGTGAATTGCCTCATTCTTTAGCAATACCGCTACCTGTTTAATTTGTTGCTATAAGAAGTGATTAGAAGCCTTTCTTTGCTCAGGGCTTTTCAAATGCTGTCCTGTTTCTATGGTGCTCACAGAGATGAGGTGATGAGGCAAGTGTCATATCAGTCTGGCTTAGCCGTGCCTGTATAAACACCAGGCACCCAGCCAACTGAGGCATTTGATTGGTTCTGTGGAGGGTGGTATGCAGGCTGGCTTTAACAGCTAGATATATGTTCCCTCCAGTGTAACGTAAAGCAGTGTAAAATCATTTGTGAAATACCATGAAACTCATTTGGTCCCAGTGAATGACGGGAGGGTGACATCATCATAGTGACATCATCAGAGCAGGTGAAAAGAGGCCCACACACTAGGCTACGCTGTACACAAACAAACTAGACACTTTACCAAATTCAATGCATGTGACACTGAAAAAAGTAAATGGCCAAACATCTGAGACTATAAACGAACAACCTGAAATGAATGAAAATGCATTCATGAAAGATTAGCTTGGCTTTGGTCTGTCTATTGTGAGCCTTATTTATTTTTCTCACATTAACTACTGCAAAAAATGTTTAATTCATGGCAGAAAGCATCAAGGAAATAGTCATGTGTAGCGAAATGAAGGCATGCAGGCAAATTGTTAATAAGCAGATCAACACAACCAAAACAAAATGTCATTCATTTAATGCATGTCAAGCATTTATTTCAATTCTGGTGTAAGATGTTTCAATAGCTGTAGTCTATCGCAACAGAAAATGACTGCTTTCGGAGTCTGTGCATGTAGTATAATTAAAATAGCTCATTCCAGTGCTTTGAGATGCTTTACCTAAATGCCAAAGGGGGATGTCGTAACTGGGTTATCGTTAGTAGTCAAACATGGGTGATTGAAGTGTCATAATAAGAACATAAGAACATAAGAAAGTTTACAAACGAGAGGAGGCCATTCAGCACTCAAAGAATATCACAGACATTTGCAGAGCTTTTTTTAGATATTATAGTAATAAAATAAAGACTTGGATCGCATTATTGAGGAGTTTGGTGATAAAACGTGTGATCAGGAGATGATTTATCGGCATGCACGACTATGAAGAGGTATGTGAAAAATACAGCGAACAAGGGGTGGGGCGGGGCTGGAGATGCAGTACTGAGTGTCCTGTTGATATGCAGTGCCTTTTAAACCTGTTTTACTGTGAAAAAAAAATACTTTTAAACAGCACGTCTAAAATAAACTACGCTTGTGAAAATAAATTGGACCTGACGCTCCCGAGATGCGCTGAATAAATGGACTGCAAAGGGTTAAAATACTGAAATGAGGTATATTTACTACAAAGCCTCCACTGCACATCAGCGATCTGAAGCACGATATTAATGCATGCAGTGTGCAATGGACTGACGCATGACTTTCTTGGATGACGGATGATAAATGACGGAACGGACCCAGTGTGCAATGGATTTAGGGTTAGGGTTAGGCAGTGGCATAGCTAGGGGGTTGGTTTTAGGTGTTTGAACCCCCCCCATGAATTAATGATTCAACTACGTGGGACAATAAAAAATATCAGCCATGTGCAAAAATCTCGATCCATCATCAGCAGTCCCCACCCGCGTGTGTGAAATCCAGGCAATCCACCACCACCAACCCCCCCCCCCCCCCCCCCCCCCCCACAGTACACATGTAGACTTCAGAAAATCTGCATGAGACTTAAGATTTGAGTTGAAAAAAAAATGAAAATGGCTATTATTCCCCACAAACTTTGCTTTTGTGACCGGGACAGTGATATTTTGAAATTTACCGATTTCCAATGAGAAAACGGGCGCATTTGTGTCTTTTCGTTCACATAAAGTCAGAAAAAAACAACATATGAATCCAAATTAACATGTATTTATACTAAAGTAATACAAAAAGGACTACAAAAGATTTAGAAGTGAGTAGTTTTTCGAGATTTACGATTATACTGTAAATCACTTTCACGAATCAGCCCCCAAATGTAGTCTCCCATCATGTTCTCGTTATACTGTCCTTGGTAGCGGCGTTCAAAGTCCAGTATATCCTGGTGGAAGCGCTCCCCTTGCTCCTCCGAGCACGCTCCCATGTTCTCCTTGAATTTATCAAGATGAGCATCAAGGATATGGACTTTGAGGGACATCCTACAGCCCATTGTGCCATAGTTCTTCACCAGAGTCTCAACCAGCTCCACATAGCTTTCGGCCTTGTGATTGCCCAGGAAGCCCCGAACCACTGCGACAAAGCTGTTCCAAGCCGCTTTCTCCTTACTAGTGAGCTTCTTGGGGAATTCATTGCACTCCAGGATCTTCTTTATCTGTGGTCCGACGAAGACACCGGCTTTGACCTTTGCCTCAGACAGCTTAGGGAAGAAGTCTTGAAGGTACTTGAAGGCTGCCGACTCCTTATCTAGAGCTCTGACAAATTGTTTCATAAGGCCCAATTTGATGTGCAGTGGTGTCATCAGCACCTTCCGGGGGTCCACCAGTGGCTCCCACTTGACGTTGTTCCTCCCCACAGAGAACTCGGTCCGCTGTGGCCAGTCCCGCCTGTGGTAGTGCGCCTTGGTGTCCCTGCTGTCCCAAAGGCAAAGATAGCAGGGAAACTTGGTAAAATCGCCTTGGAGACCCATCAGGAATGCCACCATTTTGAAGTCTCCTATGACCTTGATGCCATCTCAGAAAAATGCAGATATGTATCCACTTAGGCAACTGGAACTAAACTGAACTGGTGGGCTTAAGGCCCCTGTATTTATACTACTATTTATATTACTGGAAAGTTCTAGAAAGTTCTAGAAGTTACTCCAAGTTTACTCAGCACTGAATCTATCTGGAATGTTCTGGAAAATAGGTAAATTTCAAAATATCACTGTTCTGGTCACAAAAGCAAAGTTTGTGGGGAATAATAGCCATTTTCTATGCTTATGCCTCAAAAGTAATTAGGAAATAACACTTACTACCCAGGAACCAAAAAAAAAAAAAAAATTGTTACACGGTTAAAGTGCTTGGTTAAAAAACAAGCACTCTTTAACAGAATAGGACCAACAGCAATGTCATGAAATAGTGACATAATGCAATGACAGTGTGGCAGTGTAATGGTGTTTGCAACAGGATTATTAACCAATGCAATGGCAGTGTGGCAGAGTAACTGTGTTTGCAACAGGATTATTAACCAATGCAATGGCACTGCAGGGCTAAGACTCGCGATACACATCTCAGCACAGCGGTCCCACTAGGCAAGTCATATACACAGGGTGATAGTAACACTGTTAAGAAATATGTGTGATGCTATAGTTTGATTTACCAACCCCCTTTTGCTTGATAAAACCACTTCACACCAGAAGTGATAACTAACACATGATTTCCTACTGATTTCAAATGAAATTCCTATTGAATTCAAAAGTCACAAGCATGAGCTCATGACATACTTTTCATGACTTCAAAACATTTCCCTTGATACACATGAAATAATCATGAACAGACACTTATTTTAAAGTGTTACCCTGATGATAATATGCCATTTTTCATGATATTATGCAAACTAGGAAAAGGTCTGGTGAAGAATTAGGTTCCAATCAAAATCCTCTAAAAAGGGGGTTGAGATTTTAGCATGAGAATGTGCAATGATCAATCAGGAGTAGTTCCTGAGTACAGCATCTGTCTGTGTGATCTATAAGGAGTCAATACGTTGTGTGTGGGGTGTATCTAATCAGAAGAGATGTTGTTTTGCACTGTTTCAGAAACGGTACAAGATGACAATAAGAGACACACTATACACAGCATATTAACATCCATCAAAACGTTATTTTAATAAACTGACAAAAAGATTCCCAGCTTACCAAGTGCTGTTCTGGCAGGCGTGGCATCTTTCTTAATCCAGAAGGAGACCCACGACAGGACTACAGTCAGTATGCAGGGAATGTAGGTCTGAATGGTAAAGTATCCCATCCTTCTACTTAATTCAAAGTACACGCTCATTATCACATATTCACCTGAAAAGCAATTAAGAAGAAAAAACAAATGTGTATTCATGTTTTACACATCGAAAAATGGATCGCCGACGATGGTAATGGCAAATGCAAGCAGCTGATTCAATCAATAGTGTAGCAGGATGTGAGTTTAACACTCAGTGTTTATTAACCACATGTGTAGAACACAGCATTCTATATGCAGTACATTGTGCTGCTGCATAGTAACAGTGTCATTATGTGTGAGCACACGTGCATTTACTGTGTAACCCTTATGTAAATACACAGTAATGTAAAGTGTTGCTGCAGTCTTCGTGTTTCTAGACTGTTGTCATCGCTCCCCCTTTACACATTCTCCAGGTTTCAGGCTAACAAACTCTCATGCAACTGTTCGTGATATCTTTGTGATCCTGTATATCAACACATGCCACCTGTATAAGGCTCCACGTAGTGAAGACAGTTATGGGAATGAAATTACTCGTCCGTCCGTATATATATTTGAACCTGAATATGAATGTGCCCTTGTCTCTTGTTCTGATTATAACACAGTAAATACTCCAAAGATCCAGATTATCCACACAGATCAAATATATTTTGTTCAGTGCCTGGGGCGTAGCAGTGTACTATGAAGATGTTAAGTGAGTTTCTGCACCGTAGTTGTCAGCTTTGTTTCGTTTGTTTGGCTCCTCTTTATGGAGTGGGGCTGAGCTGGCATTATTTTACTATTTTATATGCTGTACTCAATTGAACTTTCCAAAGGCGTGGTTTTGAATGGTTTGCTGCTCTGTTATTCCATGATGCTTTGGCTGTTCTTACGTTCTGGTAAAGCTGCAGTGTGATTTATCATAGCAGACCTCCATGTTTGAGATATGCAGTATAGTAGATACTACAGCTGCTGAAAAGCCCATACACATAGAGAATGTATTGGGGAGGCTTTATGGATTAAGTTGTCGATGTTGCTATCTGGAAACAAGGAGAAAACAATAACACAGTGGATGACATATGCAAGATAATACTGATTTAATTAAGCAGTTTTTCTAATACATGTGGGTACGTTATGATAGGATAAACAAGACAGCTTGTGAACATTCCCTTTTAAATGTTCACACATTTCAACAGGAATAATATATATATATATATATATATATATATATATATATATATATATATATATATATATATATATACACACATGATATGATATATACACACATGATGTGATATGAATTATTGACATTACAATTGCCAGCTGGTTGTCTTTTCAGACCCATCCTTCACCCAATAAATATTGTAAAATGTCTTAGTTGTCAAGGAAACAATATAACTGAAATGGGCATTTAGCTTGTACTCATGAAAGATACTCTGTTTATAGTTTAATGACTTCAGAAAACTGGTACTTTGGGAAGATAAAGAGATGTTTTCAAACAATTACCTTTTTAGATATTCATATTTTAATACAAGTAAGGCTGAATTAAATGCCCCCCCCACAGTGGCACTGATGATGTGTTTCCCTTGTATCTCACGTTTCCATACACTGGAGTCTGCTTGTCCAAATGAAACATGTTAATGCTTTCAGTGCAATATTAATACACATATAATGTGAATTCTGTCCAGTATATGCTATAGTGAATGAATCAGCTTAATCCCTGAGTGTCAGGCCCTCTTGCAGACACTTTTCCAGAGGACCTTTAAAACCTGCATTCACCTTAACTTTAGGTGACCTGCACTGAGTAATTTACGAGTAGCCGAGTCTCTTTGCTCTTAATGTGTTTTCTACAGTCAGCCATGAAAGAGATATTTAAATGTATATTACACAACATAACATACTGCATTACCGTTTCACAAATAAAGCCTGACCTATGCCAATATGTCTTGATATTCAGTTGCTGAAGTCACATGTACTGTATGTATAATACAGTCCTATGGAAAATTCATGCAAAAGACTCATTGAGTTGCCAACTTTATCCTCAACAGATTCCTCCAGATAAAAATGTATCTAAATTGAGTAAATTATCTTTGGCACCATCATTTTAAAATCAACTTTTTCTTTCTATTTAAAGTTTTTTTTCATTTTTTCATTTGTATGCCATCTATTCACAGCAACACATTCAGACTTGGATATTGAGGTCTTTGGTTTTATTACATTTTCCATGGGGAACTATGCATTCCACAGTAAATTATATACATTTACTTTTCAAATGGGATTTAACACTTTCATGCACGGTGACCTAATAGGAGACAGATAATAAAAACCTCTCTTCTGGAAGATGCAAATGCATGACAACATCATATCAGGATGTCTTTACCAGCGGCACTGCAATGGTTTCAATGAGGATCTGAACACCCCTTTACCAGGGGCACTGCAATGGTTTCAATGAGGATTTGAACACCCCTTTACCAGGGGCACTGCAATGGTTTCAATAAGGATCTGAACACCCCTTTACCAGCGGCACTGCAATGGTTTCAATGAGGATCTGAACACCCCTTTACCAGGGGCACTGCAATGGTTTCAATGAGGATCTGAACACCCCTTTACCAGGGGCACTGCAATGGTTTCAATGAGGATCTGAACACCCCTTTACCAGGGGCACTGCAATGGTTTCAATGAGGACCTGAACACCCCTTTACCAGGGGCACTGCAGTGGTTTCAATGAGGATCTGAACACCCCTTTAACAGGGGCACTACAATGGTTTCAATGAGGATCTGAACACCCCTTTACCAGGGGCACTGCAATGGTTTCAATGAGGATCTGAACACCCCTTTACCAGGGGCACTGCAGTGGTTTCAATGAGGATCTGAACACCCCTTTAACAGGGGCACTACAATGGTTTCAATGAGGATCTGAACACCCCTTTACCAGGGGCACTGCAATGGTTTCAATGAGGATCTGAACACCCCTTTACCAGGGGCACTGCAATGGTTTCAATGAGGACCTGAACACCCCTTTACCAGGGGCACTGCAATGGTTTCAATGAGGATCTGAACACCCCTTTACCAGGGGCACTGCAATGGTTTCAATGAGGATTTGAACACCCCTTTACCAGCGGCACTGCAGTGGTTTCAATGAGGATCTGAACACCCCTTTACCAGGGGCACTGCAATGGTTTCAATGAGGATCTGAACACCCCTTTACCAGGGGCACTGCAGTGGTTTCAATGAGGATCTGAACACCCCTTTACCAGGGGCACTGCAATGGTTTCAATGAGGATCTGAACACCCCTTTACCAGCGGCACTGCAATGGTTTCAATGAGGATTTGAACACCCCTTTACCAGCGGCACTGCAGTGGTTTCAATGAGGATCTGAACACCCCTTTACTAGGGGCACTGCAATGGTTTCAATGAGGATTTGAACACCCCTTTACCAGGGGCACTGCAATGGTTTCAATGAGGATTTGAACACCCCATTACCAGAGGCACTGCAATGGTTTCAATGAGGATCTGAACACCTTTACCAGGGACACTGTAATGGTTTCAGTGAATGCTCATCTGTACTGTCCAGTTGCTCTCGGGGCATGCTCATTTGTACTGTCCAGTTGCTCTCGGGGCATGCATTGCACTGTGTTTTTTGGTTTGTTTCCACAGTACAGGAAGTATAAATGAAAATTATGGAATAAAACTAATTCTGCTAGTAAAGCAACAACACCAAGTGCTGCTCTATGCTGCACTGGATAACGTGTCAATATAATTACCATGGAGACATGATCCAATTCTTTACAAAATACACAGTCTCTAGCATACTACACAATTACTTAAAATCACTTTCCTCCAGTTTTGTTTGATTCTGACAAAAGATTCTCAGCCTGGGGGCAACGGAAGAGTAAAAATCCCTGCAAGGAAAAATCAATTGCTTGCAGATAAATAGCAGCACTGTAATTGATTACCAGAGGCTAGGGAAGGGAGGGGGAAGCTAAAAGCAATCTCAGCAGTGAGGCAGCCCCTCACTGCCGAGATACATGATAATAGATGTATCAGTTAGAATTAAAACGAACAAACAAACAAAACATGTGAAGACCCCAAGATGAGACATCACAGTGGTAACCAGTGGCAATATGTTATCACATTCTGTATTTTCCATACAGTTATACTGCTATAAACAGAACACTGCAGAAGCATTCAAAGAGTGCTGTGGTTATTTAATTCATGAGGATAGGTGTAAACAACCCACCTGGGGATGATTTATTCATCTATCTCGATTGGTGGAATAGCTACTGCACTCTAAGAATGTTCATGGTGTATCCTCTATTTACATGGGAAATATCATACAACAATACTGCTATCGGATTGCCTGTACATTCATATGCTACAGCTACGGTCAAAAGTTTTGCATCACCCTATAGAATTAACCTCCTGCATAATGCTACTTTAACATATTGAATTGCATACTGCTTTGTAGTTTTCCATATACTTAATAAAAAACTGACAAAAATGTGACATTTCGAAATTTAGCAAGAACTACTGTGCTGCTATGTTCAGTGATGGCTGTATTGTCTCTAGCCCTCCTCTTTAATATACACAACACCTGCTAATTGCTATGATTCAAATGCTATCGTCTGTAGCACTGTAGAATTATTGCAGGTAATTCATTAAGCAGAGAGACATCCAATCCTACTACAGCCAGCTGTACAGCCTGCTGTTGCTAACAGGAACAGTAAGGGCTATGATGATGTGTTTAATGGAACTCAACAAAATATTCTTTACAGTCTAGACGGTAACACTTTACATTAAGCGTCTCTAATTACAGTGTATTTACATAGTAGTTACTAAGTGAATACATGTGTACTTACACAGAATTACAATGGTATTATGCATAGTTACAATGTACTTAATCTTTTTGCGTGATATATGTAAGTGCACAATTGTATCAGAAAATGGTTAGGGTTATGTTTAGAGTTAGGGTTAACTGGGTTAGGGTTAGGTTTAGGGTTAGGGTTAGTGTGGTTTGGGTTAGGTTTAAAGTTAGGGTTAGGGTTAGGATTAGCATTATATTGTACAGAATATGTACACAGAACACCTTGTGGTAGATAATAATTACAAAAAATAATGCAGATGTTTAGAAGGTTCAGTACATTGTAAATCTTGATTCCTGCAGTCTTTTGAAAACATGCCTGTGTTATTTTAATTTGCACTTTGATGGCTGGATGGGGATTGGAAATGCTCGAAGGATCCGCTCAGGTGCCACAACAAGGAAGCTGGTCTCTCCAAAATGGGAAAACGAGAGAACGGCAAAACAAAAACAAAACCTTTTCAGGGAAACCTGTTTCTAATTGAAAAAGAATGCATGTATAACACCATTATCAGTGACATGGAGGTGCGGTCTCACTGCTTATGATACTGTAATAAAACACACCTTCCATTATCAGTGACATGGATGTGCGGTCTCAATGCTTATGATACTGTAATAAAACACACCTTCCATTATCAGTGACATGGAGGTGCAGTCTCAATGCTTATGATACTGTAATAAAACACACCCTCCATTATCAGTGACATGGAGGTGCGGTCTCAATGCTTATGATACTGTAATAAAACACACCTTCCATTATCAGTGACATGGAGGTGCGGTCTCAATGCTTATGATACTGTAATAAAACACACCTTCCATTATCAGTGACATGGAGGTGCAGTCTCAATGCTTATGATACTGTAATAAAACACACCTTCCATTATCAGTGACATGGAGGTGCGGTCTCAATGCTTATGATACTGTAATAAAACACACCTTCCATTATCAGTGACATGGAGGTGCAGTCTCAATGCTTATGATACTGTAATAAAACACACCTTCCATTATCAGTGACATGGAGGTGCAGTCTCAATGCTTATGATACTGTAATAAAACACACCTTCCATTATCAGTGACATGGAGGTGCGGTCTCAATGCTTATGATACTGTAATAAAACACACCTTCCATTATCAGTGACATGGAGGTGCGGTCTCAATGCTTATGATACTGTAATAAAATACACCTTCCATCATCAGTGACATGGAGGTGCGGTCTCACTGCTTATGATACTGTAATAAAACACACCTTCCATTATCAGTGACATGGAGGTGCGGTCTCAATGCTTATGATACTGTAATAAAACACACCTTCCATTATCAGTGACATGGAGGTGCAGTCTCAATGCTTATGATACTGTAATAAAACACACCTTCCATTATCAGTGACATGGAGGTACTGTCTCAATGCTTATGATACTGTAATAAAACACACCTTCCATTATCAGTGACATGGAGGTGCGGTCTCAATGCTTATGATACTGTAATAAAACACACCTTCCATTATCAGTGACATGGAGGTGCGGTCTCAATGCTTATGATACTGTAATAAAACACACCTTCCATTATCAGTGACATGGAGGTGCGGTCTCAATGCTTATGATACTGTAATAAAACACACCTTCCATTATCAGTGACATGGAGGTGCAGTCTCAATGCTTATGATACTGTAATAAAACACACCTTCCATTATCAGTGACATGGAGGTGCGGTCTCAATGCTTATGATACTGTAATAAAACACACCTTCCATTATCAGTGACATGGAGGTGCAGTCTCAATGCTTATGATACTGTAATAAAACACACCTTCCATTATCAGTGACATGGAGGTGCGGTCTCAATGCTTATGATACCGTAATAAAACACACCTTCCATTATCAGTGACATGGAGGTGCAGTCTCAATGCTTATGATACTGTAATAAAACACACCTTCCATTATCAGTGACATGGAGGTGCGGTCTCAATGCTTATGATACTGTAATAAAACACACCTTCCATTATCAGTGACATGGAGGTGCGGTCTCAATGCTTATGATACCGTAATAAAACACACCTTCCATTATCAGTGACATGGAGGTGCAGTCTCAATGCTTATGATACTGTAATAAAACACACCTTCCATTATCAGTGACATGGAGGTGCGGTCTCAATGCTTATGATACTGTAATAAAACACACCTTCCATTATCAGTGACATGGAGGTGCGGTCTCAATGCTTATGATACTGTAATAAAACACACCTTCCATTATCAGTGACATGGAGGTGCGGTCTCAATGCTTATGATACTGTAATAAAACACACCTTCCATTATCAGTGACATGGAGGTGCAGTCTCAATGCTTATGATACTGTAATAAAACACACCTTCCATTATCAGTGACATGGAGGTGCGGTCTCAATGCTTATGATACTGTAATAAAACACACCTTCCATTATCAGTGACATGGAGGTGCGGTCTCAATGCTTATGATACTGTAATAAAACACACCTTCCATTATCAGTGACATGGAGGTGCGGTCTCAATGCTTATGATACTGTAATAAAACACACCTTCCATTATCAGTGACATGGAGGTGCGGTCTCAATGCTTATGATACTGTAATAAAACACACCTTCCATTATCAGTGACATGGAGGTGCGGTCTCAATGCTTATGATACTGTAATAAAACACACCTTCCATTATCAGTGACATGGAGGTGCGGTCTCAATGCTTATGATACTGTAATAAAACACACCTTCCATTATCAGTGACATGGAGGTGCGGTCTCAATGCTTATGATACTGTAATAAAACACACCTTCCATTATCAGTGACATGGAGGTGCAGTCTCAATGCTTATGATACTGTAATAAAACACACCTTCCATTATCAGTGACATGGAGGTGCGGTCTCAATGCTTATGATACTGTAATAAAACACACCTTCCATTATCAGTGACATGGAGGT